>NC_037672.1:177837267-177890247 GCF_003255815.1 Theropithecus gelada | reverse complement strand
CGGAGGCGGGAGACCGGCGTTGGCCGGGGGGGGGTTCATGACTGAACTTTTTATTCCATCCCCGAACCTCCCCCGGGGCCAAAAGAACAAGCCCCCCTAAAAAAAAAAAAAAAAAAAAAAGAATTCATTAACCTCTGAAAATAACTTCCGATACATAATTACAAGTGAGAAAAATCAGAAGAAAACAAGAGGTGTGAGAGGGCAAGCAAAAGAGGTAAAAGGTGGTGAAGAAAGATTCTGTTAAGCAGAGAAGAGATGGATACAGATCGTGAAAATACCTTCATACCCCAGTAAAATACTGGATTTTATCATAAAGAGTAATGGAGAACCATTAAATGATTTTAAGTAAGAGTGCATCAATAACCAGGTTGCATTTTAAATGCCCACTTTGGCATCAGGATGGAGTATGAATAAAGTCATCTTTCATTTTTATTTCCCTCAGACAGTTCTGGTTCATATCTGTTGTATTTCTGTAATTACTAATTGCCCTCCTTCATTCTTAGATATGTCCTGGTTTAGATGGTAAATTATGTGTTCACCCTAAGAGTGTTCCAGGATTAGGCTAAAGGAGGCAAGAGAAGCTAGTTAGTGGACAGGGAGATGGGGGGAAAAAATGGAAGCATTTTATTCAACCATAGCCAATTACTTGTACCTTGATTTAGCACTTAATGCATTTTATTTTTGTTAAGATTCACTATTTATATGTTTATTTTCCCCATTCAATCTTAAATTCCTTGAGGGCAAGGACTACATCTTCCAGGCTTTTTTGTCTTCAGAGATTAGTGCTATTCCTCAAACAAACTGTTCACTGCATGAGTACATATTGACTTGAAGTAATACAATTTTACTGGTACATTTTTCTGAAGAGAAATACGTTATTAAAGGCTTTGTATGGTTCTTTATTTTTCATGGGAAATGAAACTATAGCCACATAAGTTAATGATATGTTAACTTAATATACAGTGTTAATCCTTTCCTTCTTGTTCTATTGAATGACTTCTTCATATTAGACCATCAAATGAGGTCTCCATTAATTAAAAATAACTCACCAGAGTTAACAAGAGAAGCGGTACCTATAACCAATTAATGGCAGGGGGGGCATTGGGCCTGGTAAAAGAGTCTCAGGGAAAAGCATTTGAATAAATAACTAAATTCTCCATTTTTGTGTAGTTGGTACAGATAAGTCTTTGCTGCTTCTTAACTCTCTTTCCAGACTATCTTAGACATTCTGTTTTATAATTTATAATGTTGCATGATAATTACTTGGCCATGTGTCCTTGAGTTGCTCAAGGCAAGAACTATAGCTTAGGTATCATTAAATCCCTATTGCCTAGAAAAATTCCTGGTACCCAGCCAGGTTTTTAATCCTTTGGAAGCATCGACATTTAAGTGATTACCTTTGTAGAAATGGTGCCTTCAGTTAAATCACCAAAATAACAATTATTCTTTAAAACACTGTCCAAGTAAAAAGGATGTTATTTAAGATAGTAAATTTGTTATTACATATAAAAAAAGGTGAGTATCAAATAAGGTGGTCTACCGTCCATTTCATAAACGGATCCCCATGTGCTGCTATGATTAACACGCAATATGAACTTAAAGGGTTCAGTTTAAGCCTTTTTCCTCAAATTAAATTGCTTTATGGTTTCCTGGGGAATTGCTGTCTAAAGTTTATCAGCAAGATAACTATGATTCCATACACAGAATCCTACATTAAACAGCAAATTTCTGCTACAGCTTTCAACATTTTTGCTTTTTTCACTATTGCAATTTTTTCTCACTCTGAAATATATAAAATTTAACAATGAGCATGCTAGGTCATATTTAATTTGTAAAGCTAGCAGCATAATTGCTTGGCAGGTATCCTCAGTGTAAATTATGCTGACACTCACCCTTTACATTTTATAACCACATTTATTTTCTGTCTGATTTTTCCAAAACTCAATAAACATTATTTATGCCAAAAACTTCATGACAGATTTACAATTCCCTCATACTTTGACCTACTTTCCCCCAATAACCCCAAAAGGTCTTGACCTCTATTATCAAAATCTCGATGCAGATGGAAGCTCTGATGAGATTCTAATTAAGTGAAAACCTTTCTGTAATTATACATGTTCACTATTTAATGAGAATCTTTCTATAATTAGAAATTTATTTGGACACTTTAAGATTTCACAGGCTGTTGCAGTGGTGTCCTAATTCAAACATTTTTCATTCACCTGGGGGCAAAGTTCTCTTGCCCACAAATGTATCAATGCCAAGGGAAATTTCTCCTTTAATTAAGTGTACTATATCGTTGAATGATGACTCACAAAACTTATTTTCACTCCTCTTTTTCTCTTCTTTTACACATGGTCAAAACCAGTGCCCTATGAGGTACAAGAATTCAATATTTGTGGTTAAGTGTTAAATGTTTATTAGTGTCCAAATACATTTCTAATTATGATTTTTAAAACATTTGGTCAAATTTTACCTTAGAAAGAGCCACAAAAGTTTTTGAGTGTGTTGGGAATAATAAGGACAATCAAGAGAGAGAAACCCAAGGAGACTGTATGGGCAAATGTCTTCAGCGGTTAATGACGGGACCTGGGGGTGGGGAGAGACAGGAAGTCTGAAAAATTCCATTTACAGTGGAGATCCCTCCAGAGCTCTAGTTTCTTTTGGGTTCCTTTCTATATTGTGGAACGCTTCTTGTTAATTCACTGTTGTTAAACAGCTTGTACTTGCGCCCTTCTTCTCAATACCCTAGAGAAATCACATCCCTACCAGGATTGCGCATCACAGGAGACCAAGTTTTACTCACAGGTAGAAAGTTCCATGCTGCGAGCCAGATAGTAAGAAACGACAAAACCTGAGGCCGGGAAGAAAGCTGCTGGCATCATCCCAAGCAACCAACGGGGCAGTGTCTGGGAGTAGCCTTTTCCACACTCTCAAAAACGTATTTAGCAGTTTCGTTTGTTAGCCTGTAATTGTTCAAAGTCAACGCTTTCCTCCCTGGCTGGGAGGAGGTTGAAACTCTTTCTGTTCACTTAGAGAATCATCACATTTCCCATCATTAAGGATAAACTTTAGAAACTTTAGTGCAACATCTGAGGGAATGACTCTCAGAGATCCAGTGATTTACTCCAAATCTCAAAGCTGCCTGTTCAATGGGACCAGAAGTCCCTGCTACTCAGTTCAGCTGTGTTGAGAACTCTGTTTTCTCAACACAGACTGATGAGGGAGCATACCAGCATTAAGCATGAGCTGATCTAACCTTGGGCTTGTCTTTTGCAGATTCAACAATCACACTGGTATCCGTGGCATAAAATGGAAATAGATGTAAATAGTTTCTGTAAGTTTCTAGTAAATATAAATATTGATAACGTTCAGAAAATATTGCCTTAATTTCCAGCAAAATAAGCATTAACAAGTGCTGTGTGAAGATTTAAATCATATTCAAATAATATGGTGGTTGTATTAAATAAAATTCTTTCAAAATTGTATATTGAAATTTAAAATGAAATAAAAAATTTTATTCTTAATAGCATATTTAAAATACTCAGGAGAATAAATAAGTAAAAACTATGGAAAATCCTCCTTTATAAAATATATAGCATGAAATTAGAACACTTAGAAATATTTCTGACAGTGCTTATGAACTTAAATTCTACTTGTTTATCAGGTTTTTGTTGTTGTTGTTCTCTGGGCATTGGCCTATAGTATTTTACTTTTGATTTGCTATGACTCTTTGTGATTTGTTTCAAGTGTTTGTTTAATCTTTTCAACTCAATTCTTAAATAATTTGAGAAAGAGGATGTGCATTCTTTTATATCTTTCATGGAATCAAAGACAGAGTGATGGGAGTACAGAGATCCTCTATGTTAGATGTTAGTCGGGTAATTTTAAAGTGTCCTTTTCCAATGTATTATTTCACAGAACTCAATCATGTGAGAACAGAAATGACTTTCTACTGAAAGCAAATATTTATTTGACATATTTTTCAATCCATCGGAGATTTCTTAATGTTTAGAAGATACACAGATGTTTTGATTATTATAAATGCAAGTAGATAGTACCCTATATTAGAGCTTTTGAAAAATTTTCAAACTGAAATACTGTACCTGTTATCAATCCTGGAGTATTTAAAGAGACTATTTAAATTCTTTACCTTTCAATTTACTGTCTTCAATGACTAGTATTTACTCCAAGAGAAAGTTCAAGTTTATGGATAACATCAATTTATTCATGACAGAATAAATCTTTTAAATCTGATAAAAATTACAAGGTTATAAAGTATATTAAGTTCCTCTAACAGATGACTTAACTTCTACACTTTCTGACATTTTCCACAATAACATTTTATTTTAAATGTCAACCATATATAAATTCAATCTCGTCACAGACACAGAGATGTTCAAAAGTTCTCAATTTTAGACAGGGGCGGGGGATTGGAAGGAAGCAGGCCAGAGAGAGAGAAAGAGAAAATAACTTTAAAAGCCTGTATCTGAAAATGCCTCAAAATGTTCATTCCTTCTGTAAGTTAAAAAAAAAAAAAAAGAAAGAAACAGCCTGAAATGTGGCAATAAATTATGCAATGCATCATAAATTTTGAATTGCCCATTGTAATTGTGGCATAATGTTTCAGCACAATGTCATAGAGAAAAAAAACTTCTAATACCACTTCTTCTTCTGTTTGCAATATAATTTCTCCACTTTTAAAGAAAAAGGATACTACAAATTTAAATTAAACCAATCTATCAATATTTTAGAGTGAGATGATTCCTAAGATAGTCAAATAAACACGTTCACCTCTGATTTCATCAGGGTTAGGGGTCCGCAAAATCAATTCATTTTAAGAGCTATAAGACTTTATGTCAAGTTCTGATATGTAACAGAACTGAATCAGTTGTATACTATTTTTAATTACAACATTGCTAATGTTTTGGATGTACACAGTTCATAAATGAGCCATTTGTAATTAATTTTAGTTTTCAATATTATCTATATAAAATAATGTTTAAGATACTTTGTCTTAAAAATGTAGATGATTACAAAATACAGAACCAACTTAACAGCTGGCTTATTTCTGAGAGCATGTTTATTTTTAAGAAAGCTTTTGTCAATGTGTAGTTTCTCATACTCACATTCATTACTTTTTAGATGAATTGCTAGAACAGATCTCTATTTCTATTCTCTTTTTTCCCTGCTGGGGGCAATGTCCCTCCATTACTATTTAGGAAATGACTAGAAAGTACTTACAGACAAACAGAATGTTCTTTTAAGCAACAATCTCAGTCACTAAAGTGAAATGAGGGCAGTATGCCAAATATATGTCCTAATAAAACATTTTAACAATTGTGAATGCATAAAGTTTTATAGCATATTTCTACAATCTGCATAGTAAATTTTTTAAATGATGCAATAATGAATAGAAATGAATTCTTTTTCCCACCTGCACAATAATTTTATATAGAAAGTGTTTATTACTAGAATTCTTAGAGTCCCCTAAAACTAGCTATACATTTTCTTTTTGGTACTTCTTATATGATAATTCATAAGTTGAAAAGATATAAGAAATGAAATAACTGTAAAACTAGATCCATATATTTTCTTTTTGGTACTTCTTATATGATAACCCATAGGTTGAAGAGATAAAAGACAAGAAATGAATAACAGATTGGAAAGAATAATCTTATTTGCTACAAAATTATGATAATGTATATAGTCACATTCTTATTTCATAAGTTGAAATTAGTACTTTGTTAAATTCAGTTGTATTCCTTTAAAATTCATGCTGAAATGCTCATATTCAAGAACTATGTATCATGATAAAAGTACAATCTATTTTTTAAATCTGCCAAGAAAATTATAAAGTTATGATAAAATGCATTTATTTTATACACCTAAAGTATTTTAACTTTGTTCGCATTTAATTTTGTATACAGAAACAACCATTAAACTCTTATTGTAAAATCATTAAATACACACACACACAAATAAACATAGAGAAAATTGGTAGAGCGCCGTGCCTCACAATTTGCAAAACCTCAATTAGCTAGAATTCAGACAAGAAGAATATTTTCTTTTTATCCATTAGGTCTTCCCTGACAATTTTGGCCTGGGGTTCTGTCTCTTTTTTTGATCCACAAAAACATGAATTTCTGGAATTATGTATTTGATCGATTGTAGTCCACCCTGTATTCCCACTCCTTCTGTTCATATTTGTCCTTAATCGCATCTGTGATATATTCAGTTATTTTTCTTATTTTTCTCCTGTGATTTCCCCAATGGTTGCAAATGTGGTAGTAGACATATAACATGTTTAAAAAATATTTTTCGACAAACAAGATATGAAATAAAGTATGAACAAATCATGATTTTCTCATTACATTTTAGTAAGCGTGAATTTTATTTAACAGAATGAGCACTCCAAAGGACAAGCAATTTCTTTTACATGCATTTAATATATGACATCACCGCTTTTATTTTCTTAGTACTTGGGTAGTTTCTGGTTAGGAGAGGGAGGTGACGGTGAGATGGAACCATTCCAGACATGGAAATAGGGAATATTAAAGTGTCTTCTCATAATCAATCCACATATGTGTGTTTGTGTGCGTGTGTGCACACGCGCACACGCACACACACACACCCCCCAGGTCAAAATTTGAAAAAAAATATAGTAAAGACAGAATGAACAACACGAAAGCATAAGAACTAAGAAATTAAAAATTACTACTAACAATAGTAACAGTAACAATCAGCCTATGTGGGAACATTTTCATTATGACTCACAAGAAAAGGCAAGAATCCAATCAGACACCTGTGACATTCTCTGGCCATTGTATCTATCATCCAATTAATGATGGAGATTATCGTTGCCAGTTGCCAGATCTGGCTGGCCTAGATTCTTCCCTCAATAAATTAGATTCTTGGTCAAAGGGGAGGAATTTCTCAGCCAAAAGGAGCTGGCTATTCAGTTACCAGACTATGAGGAACCAGAGTCCTACTTCTGGACCCTCTAAACAAACTTCTAAGTTCTGAATGCAAGAGTGTGTGAGGATTACTGACACCACATCCATCAGGGTCCTCTCCAGGGGAATGTCTGTCCTAATGAACTTGAGTCTTTCAGACATTGTGATGGTATATTGCATTGTGGAAATGAAAATGAAGTTATTAAATGTTTGGATCATCCAATTAGCTCTTACTTTAAATACCATGCTGCAAAAGGAACCATCCGATGTTTTTGAAAAAGAAATATTTTTCTATGAAATTTGACCTGTAGAGGCTAGGTGCGGTGGCTCATGCCTGCAATCCCAGCACTTTGGGAGGCCAAGGCGGGCAGATCATGAGGTCAGGAGATGGAGACCATCCTAGCCAACATGGTGAAACCCCGTCTCTACTAAAAATACAAAAAAAAATTAACTAGGCATGGTGGCATGCGCTGTAGGTAGTCCCAGCTACTTGGGAGGCTGAGGCAGGAGAATCTCCTGAACTCTAGAGTTGGAGGTTGCAGTGAGCCCAGATCACCCCACAGCACTCCAGCCTGGTGACAAAGCAAGACTGCATCTCAAAATAAATAAATAAAATAAATAAATAAATAAATAAATTTTGCCTACAGGAAAATTATGTATTTTTTATAAGATAGGATCAACCTGGTATATATGAAAGCAGTCTATTAACATCAGTAACTTGTTATTTTAGTTTATATACCAATCTCTTATAAGCTTTAGATAATGAGGGTCCAGCTTTGAGTGATGGGCCTGATCTCACTGTGTGGACATAATCAAGGTTTTCAACCTCTAAAACTGAGGTAAACTAAACTTACATTTGAATTAGCCATCAACTAATAGTCACTAAGAATGAGAGCTGTGGTTCATTTCACTTTACTTTATATATGCTTATGAATGGAGGCATTAATAAAACCTAGCAATTGTATCCAGATTTACTTAATCCTAGAGGTAAGGATGAATGGAAGCGTGTCTGTAACGGACCGCTTCTCCTGTCCTAATCTAACGATTTTATTTCGTTTCTATAAGAGTTCTTTTGGACATTCCATCAGTAGCTCTATTTCACAGAAGCCAACATGTTCCACTGGAAACCTGGTACTCACTGTAACTGTTATTTACACGATCATCTTTCTAATGACACGGGCTTAAAGTCAGAGTTACCTTTTAGCTTTTTCCTTAACAGATCATGAGATATGGGAGACAGACAGACCTAGGTTCTGTGACTACACATCTCTCAGCCTTTACTTCTTTGGGTATAAAATGAGGATAATGACACAGCACTTACAGTATTGCCGTGAAGTAAAAAAATGAGATGATGTCTGCATAAAGCTGAAGACGGTGCTGGCTGAAAAAGAAGGCTCAATAAATGCTCAAAGAAATTGGGAGTACATTATAATCTTGATATAAGTGGGAAGCCACATGTGCCACAGTTATGCCAGAAAGATAGCTGACATTTTTCTTGATTGAAATAAGAAATTGTGAAATGTTTGTGGAATGGTGCCTTGAAAATAACAGGCAGGAAGACTGTGAGCGTAAGAGTGGTTTATGTCAGGTATCATTCTCTGCAGACGCTGCAAACATTGGGTGGACATTAATCTCTACATAAAATGGGACAAGATTCACCACTGAATGTAGAGAAAAATGGGATGAAGCGTGTCACCATCTTTAAATCGTTAGTCTCCAAATAGAAATGATTTTGAATTTGGCATATGGCACGTTGATTTCAAATTTGTAACCCGACACTGTTTTAGATATTTCAGAGCAGTCTCATGACATGTTAGAGCTGAAAGGAATCTCAGATGTCATCCGAATGTTTTCCTTGACAGTTGAGGTTAATGAGAATTAGTAAGGCTCAATCTGCAGTCACCCAGTTGTTAATGACAGTGCCTAAGCTGAGACTTGCTCTCGTCCCTCCTGAGTGAATGGTCTTTCCTTTCATTGTTCCACTCGGTCTCCTAAACCTGACATTGAATGTCAATAACCACATTTCTTACATCTCTCCCCATTACATTTTATTCTAGGGTCCACTGGTATTTTCTTGACTCTAAATACAATGTAATAATATGGTATTTCTTTAAAGACCAAGATATCAAACATGGAGGTCGAACAAGAAACATGTTCAGGTAATAACTTCCACATCTTCATGGTCAGATATTTTTATTTGATCTATTTATAGTAGATTCAGGTCTACTAAGTATTGATTATATATTTTTAAAATTGACTTTATTTCCATGAAACATGTATAATACATATAAGATTTTGAAATGACTAGTGATCTTGGAAAATAGTAGATTTTTGCATGAGGTGTAGGTCAATTTGATAATAAAATAACAGATTTCTGTTCATAGCATCTCCCTGTATTAAGTAGCTACTAAAATTATAATGACATTAGAAATTGTGTATGTGATAATTTTTCCTTCCACACAGAAAACCAAGGTGTTAATTGAATACAAAATTGATCAAAGTGATTTTTAGTAGGAAAAGAATCATGAGAACCAAAAAAGATAGATTACTGGAACTATCATTAACAATTTCTTTCAGATCTTATATATTTATTGTTCATTTACTCAAATACATGCTAATAGTTTTAAATCGTCTGTGCTGTGCTAACTTTATGATCCATGATTCTTGCCATTAAGACAAATATTTTGATTTTCAGAAAATAGAATTACCGCCACATATTTTCTCTATGCACACTGTACTATCATCTGAGATGTCAAGAGGTTTTGAAATGTAGTAAACGCTCATGACTTACAGCCACATACTCTAATTTTCCACACGAGAAAGCTGAGACCCTGAGGACTAGGTTAATTTGTGGCAGAGTTAGAACTACTATTTAGGGCCGGGCGCGGTGGCTCACGCCTGTAATCCCAGCACTTTGGGAGGCCGAGACGGGCGGATCATGAGGTCAGGAGATGGAGACCATCCTGGCTAACACGGTGAAACCCCGTCTCTACTAAAAAAATACAAAAAAATTAGCTGGGCGAGGTGGCGGGCGCCTGTAGTCCCAGCTACTCGGGAGGCTGAGGCAGGAGAATGGCAGGAACCCGGGAGGTGCAGCTTGCAGTGAGCTGAGATCTGGCCACGGCTCTCCAGCCTGGGCGACAGAGCGAGACTCCGTCTCAAAAACAAAAAACAAAAAACAAAAAAAACCCTACTATTTAGGTATACTGGCTCAATATTGTTTGAGAATGACATGTTGACTATATGTATAGTTTTTGATCTCTAGATTTATTCCTGAATAGGTTTTATTCAGTATTTCATTTCTTTATTTTTGTTCAACTCTTATCACTTTTATGGGAAAACCCCTGGCAAGGGGGAAAAAAAAAACAACTATTAAGATAAGCAAACAAAATAAAATTTAACTATAGTTACCATAACAAAATCCTCTATTATGACAGATTTGAAAGAAAGAACTCAGAATAATGATGTTATTTAATCGGGTAAATCATTAACAGTTTTTCTGTACACCTCCATCATTTTGTTTGATCATCTCCACTTGGAAGGTTTTCTCTCCAGGACTTAGTCCATTTCTACGCATCCTTTGAGGCCAAGGTCAACCAGTACCTTCTCAATTAAGTTTGCCTCGATTTTATAGTAATAAATTGTTTCTAAAGTTTTCCAGCACATTTTTAACCACTCATGCACTGGTACTTATATGTGCCTACCATACACCACATGGCGTTTTAATTAAGTAAATACGACTTTTTCCCCTTTCACCTGAATTTTAGACTCATTTGAAGGCAAGGATTACATCGTAGATATCCCCTCTCCCTCACAATCATAACCACCCTGATGTAGATGTTCTGAATGAAAGAGGCATCTGTCATGTTTCAAGGGTAGGGGCAATCTGATAAGTTTAAGAACAGCAGATTTGTCTCAACTACTCATAGTTTATATAAAGTAGTTACAGTAAATTGGTACACCCTTCTAAGGTTTCAAAGTAAAATAAGTCTTCTAAATTATCCATTTGAAACTTATAAACCCTTTTCATTTCATACGTAAATATACTTTCATTGAAGCTGCTAAAAGATAAAATGCATGCCCTTAAAAAGGTGGGAAGGACAAGCAAGAGACATTATATGGAACTAACTTAAATGAGAAAGAGCATGATAATTTTTTCCTAGGCTTCATGTTTGAGGCAGGAAGAAAAGCACCATGAGACTAGCAGTGCAACCATTCCGGGGGTGGCCAGTACCTCTGACCGGGGAGCCCATACTCCCAGTACTCTGCCCAGGCACCTTTAGAAATCACCTTCACAGGACGAAACCAGCTATTGGGAAACAGCTCCATCAGAATGTTAATGCTGCAGGAGGAAGCCCTCAACCAGTGATGGGCATGGAGTTGGTAGGTGACCATTCCAGTGGTTTGGGCTTGTTTAGGATAACTCTAGGGGTATATTCTATTGTGTCTCCAGCATGCCTTATCATTCAGAGCTCCAATTGTGCGCAATGGCAGCTTGCTTTATATCCCATCTTTGTGCTACCTTCTCTTCCTCTTACTTCCTCAATCCTATACTATTAATTCCTGGGATCACAGGTCATTTCCCAATGAACTATTTGCACTCAATTTTTTTTTTTTTTTTTTTTTTTTTTTTTTTTTTTTAATCACAGCGTGTTCTTCTAAGGGCAACAAAGACAGCGTCTTTTGTTTGTGATGCATTTCAGATAAAAATGTTGTGGTTATTTCTATTAAAAACGTTCATTTTGAAAAATCTCCTTTTGGTCTTATGAGTCTTTTTTATATTCATAGTCCATAAAGCCCCTCATGGGCTCACATGTTTCTTATCTAGGTTAGAGTCCAGAGTTGGCTCTTTTTGACATTTATAGATGACCCCATAGATTATATCACTCACATGGCCTTTCAATTACAAGTAATGGCAATTCTATAGCCTGATGAACCATAGTTCAGTCTCAAACCGGAAATTTGACAAATTGAAATATGATGTATAAAATAGACTAATGCTGCAAAATTTGATTCATGAAAATAATTGGCCCTGCTAGACATGGAAATTATTTTTTTGTGAGTATCAAAAATCTGGGTTGGGAAAACTTTTTAAAGTGGTATCATGTTACATTTTAGGTGAGTGCTGATTCAAGGAAGATTCTGTAATACAACTGCAAATTATAGTTAGCTTATCAGACTCATTGGAACAATGTTTTGGTGTATAAGTCTTTTAGATTTTATAAATATGCTACTTGAAAATTGGCTTTCCAGTTTAAAAAATGCATATCTCATAACCACACTAAGACAGTATATTCCCTCTCATTTGTAGACAATAGATGCATATTTTCTTTCATTCATTAACTGTATACATTTGTTCATTCAAAAACATAAGCTTAGTACCTAATATCGCTGGCATTCTGCTAATAAGGAAATAGGCATGGTCTATGTCATTCAGAGTTTTATAATCCAGTGGATTTTTAAAATTGGCCTTATCACAGACGCTGAGGAAACACAAATGTCAAATTTTACTTTAGTTATCTAAGAGATTTTATGGGAATATATATTAAACTTGAGTAAATATAGCTTTTAGGTAAAAATGTGAAACGTTATCGAGATAGTTGTTCATAGATTTATGACAGATCTTGCCGTTAAGAACAAAGTTATAGCAGAATTATTTTATACCTTGGGCATTTATTAAAATAACAAGAGATCTTTGTATTTATTTTGTCCTGAAACATTAATTGTAACAGATTTATGAATGACCTAATTCTATATTAAGTTTTAGCAATAAAAACTTTATTGCAACACTTGTTATGAGAACTATGACATAAAATTTTAAAAAGCAATTCTCAAATATTGTGTTTATTGTCTCTGCCTTGAAAGGTATATTTTTCCATGATTAGCATGCCTATGTAATTTTAAGCACTTCTGCAGTTTATGTTAAATTGTATGTTTAATAATTTAGGTGAGCACAAAAGCCAAGATAAGAATTCAGAAACAATATCCATTCTCTCTATTACCCTAAAAGATCCATGAATCTATTAAAATAAGTGTTTATACTTTTTACCATCCCAGAGTTCATTCAAAGTATGTTAAATCACTAAATTTATAAGGCATAGGGCTACAGCTCTTCATGTCTTCAGAAATACTGGTTGCTTTCTTAAACTCCCTAAGCATAGGAAGTAACGATATATTTGTTTTCTTATAGGTAATTTTTAACCTCTACAAAATCTCATATGCTCTAAGTTAAGAAACTCTAAAATCCCATCTACCACTACAATCATCCAGGAAAATAGGATGAAATATAATGTGTGAACCTTGAATAATTCAATAATGTTATCTGATCAATTTTACTGGAAAAAATGAAAACATAGTTTAAGGGAAATGCTGATTTTAAAGTTCTTAAGGATTTGAAAGTTTATGTTAATGAATGTTAATTCAATGTTTATATTAATACATTGTGTCTGTTACATATAACAAGAAAAGTCTAAGTGGGTTCTAAATAGATACAAATAATGTAAATATGTAGATGAAGTAAGTTAACAAAGGACAGGAATACTGCTTATTTTCTTTGCTCTTCCCAGAGTCTATATCCCAGGAGTCAGCCATGGTAGATATCACTCAGTCAATGTTAGTTAAAAGAACTTCTAGGTAAGAGGAAGTAGCTAATGGAGAGGGAATAAACTAATAATGGGAAATTGCATGCAAAATGCTCCATAAATAAAAATGTTTTATCAATTTGAAGTTTTATCCAATAAGAAGCATACATGTCTCTCTTGATGTAAATCACAGAATAAATGTGGTTTTACTGTACGAATTCATAAGAGATTAGACATAACCTTTTAAATGTTTTTTCACAAACCCAATATTCTTTATGCATTTATTCATTTAGAGGAGGTCTGGATTTTTTATTCCAAAATAAAGATGTTTCCTGTTTACATTTGTAGATCTTTGCCTTATTGACTTGGTAGAACAAAAGACAAAGGAACTGCAAAGATTTAAATCAACTACTTTTATTTGCTCAGGAGGGAGGAGTCAAAGGACCACCTAGAGTGAGACACAGGTTGATTAATGTATGTGTTATTCCAGGGGGCCCACGGCGACCACCTTTCGTTTATACCTTTACAGCTGGAAAAACACTTTCTATAAACCGTTCCAGCTTCCTTGCTACCAGGTGTGATATACAATGATGTTTTTCCAGACATGAAAATGGACTCTGAGAGAATAAGTATCTTACTGACTTATGTAAAGCCAGAAAGTGGGGGAAACAAGACTCTGAATTCACTTTCCCTACTGCTTCTGACATGCAGTTTCTCAAAAAAGCAGGCACTTGTTTAAAAATACACATTCGTGTGTGAGTGTGTGTATGTGTGTGTGTGAGTGTGCGCACATACGAGTGTGCACATCAAGTACTTTATTATTGGACATGAATGGCATCGCTAGGTCCCATAGTGTCTGAAGGTGCCACAAACTAGAGTAGCAGGTTGAGGTGAAAAAGTCCTGACTACAGAAGACGAGCTTAGCAGAAAAGAGCAATCCTGCTCTATGTCCTTTCTGTAAATAGATCTTATTTCTGAGCTTTGAAGTATAGCAATACTGATGAGTCTCAAATCTGTACCACCAGATCTGATTAAGCTTACATTCTCTATTTCTGTGTTTACCAGTTATTACCACGTTTTCTGCTATCACTTCACATGTTTGAAAGAGCCCCGTCTGTTATCTTCTCTGTCCCCAAATCGACTTCACTGCAACTTAGCTATTTTCTCTGACTACCTCATTATTCATTTAAATCTGATATTTTAGCCATCGATATTCCCCTGAAAACTGACAAGTTCAACCTTTTCCCCTTTTTTTCTTCTGTTGTCTTAGATTTGCTCCTGATCATCACACATTTGTATTCTTCCCCCCTCCTCTATTCCATTCATCCAATTCATTTTAAAGGGCATAAAGATTTTATAAAATATAAATTATTTTTTCCTCTACTCTTTTTCCTCCAACTATTCCTCCTGCTCCATTTTAATATTCTCTTTCTTTTTTCTCTGTCATTTTCTTCCTCTCTGAAGTCATCATCATTACCATCATCATTTTAATTTCCATCACCCTCATCGATACTCATCGATCTTGTATTATACGATAAATTCTCTGCTGAAAATCTCACATACATGACCTCATTTAAACCTCACAACTATTATGTAGGTCAAAATTGATATTGCTATTGTTCAAAAGATGCTCAGATGCTGAGATTAATAATGCATTCATTTTTACATAGACAAATACTGACAATGCGACTCCACTAGCTCATCATGGCATCTTGTTTCATCACTGCTGCTCAGCAAAACCTTCTAAAAATGTCCTTCATAAAAAATTCTTCTTCAAAGAGCCATTAAATTCCTCTTCCTCCAGAGATAAGAACTCTTATCAGACTTCTTGTTCTTGTGATATATATTTTTTTATCATTTCTTTTTGCCCATAATGCTAATTTTGGCCTGTAATTGTATATTTTCATTTGCTTTGAATACTCCTTCTTAAAAGCCTCCTACAGAATAGAGATTATCATCTAAGCTTCCATCTACTCCTGGGTGCCAAGAGGAAGGCTTGCTCATAGCAGGCGCTCAACGCACACAGGTTGGGCACACCAGCAGGCTTCCCCCAAATCACAAACGCCATCCCTGAACAATCAGTAGTTTAATAATGATCGTTTTCATCGAAGTCTCTTCTCTGTGGGTTTTCCATCACCTGGAGGCATTCTGTGTTTCTTTGCCTCCTGCACATGTCAATCATTTCTCTTAAATGCTGATTAAAAATTATCCCTTCAAAAATCCTTTCCTTTGATAAACTTGCTTTGTGTCAATATAGCATTTGTTCTGCAAACAGAACTATCTGTGTTTCACACCTTTTTAACCTTGTATCCACGTTTATGTACTTTGATTACCAACAATACTGAAAATATTTGAAGGTAGGAAAAATGCTTTATTTCTCTGGAAAAATACCTAGTTTTATGCCCTACACATGCTCATTATTCTTTTTTTAAAAAAAGCCTCTTCAACTATTCTTACCTATAGAAGAAGCATAATTGACACAGAGCCCTAAAACTATAAGTTGTATTAGTCAAGATACAGTTAAAACTCGACACAAAGAATATGAAATATTGTATATCTTTTTGTATGTCTTTTCTTCTTAGGTTATGCATAGGTTTATGTGTTGAGCTCTTTTTTTCTTCTTTGCTTTAGAGACAGAGTCTTACTCTGTCACCCAGGCTGGAGTACAGTAGCGCAATCTTGGCTTACTGCAACATTTGCGTCCTGGATTCAAGTGATTTTCCTCCCTCAGCCTCCTGAGTAGCTGGGATTACAAGTGTGTACCACCACAGCAACCTAATTTTTTGTATTTCAGTAGAGGTGGGGTTTTACCATGTTGCCCAGGCTGGTCTTGAACTCCTGACCTCAAATGATGCACCCACCTCGCCCTCCCAAAATTCTGGGATTACAGGTGTGAGCCACCACATCTGGCCTGTAGCAAACTTTAATTGAACATCTACTATATGCAAAGAGCTGTGTTTTCCTGTGGGATAAAAATAAATAAATAAATAAAAATAAGGACTAAAACTTGTCCTGAAGGATTATACGCTTGATTGTGGAGTATAAAACCAGCACATGGATTCGTAGGAGCAAAGAAGAAAAACAATGAGCGCCAATGAAAAAATAAAAGGATGTTAGCATTCTTCAGCATACTGTATGCATTGTGGCAGTAGCAAGTACATTAAGAAAATTTTGTGTGGCAGGAACAATTTTTGCAGGGCCTTTAAAGATTTCTAAGGTCATGTCAATTCTCACAACACATTTTGAAATAGACAAATGAAACAAGTAACAAGTTGCTTAACTTTTTTTTTTTTTTTTTCCAATTTGAATTTGGGATTTTGAAAGCCATGCAACTTTTGTTTAGGATTTACAGCAATTTTCCATGTATTTCACCTCTTTTTAAAAGTGTATTTGTTATTGTTCTAGTATTGTTTCATGTGTATAATTAATAAATGAGAAATAAGGTTGTAAATATTCTAAGGGCAGGAACCACATCATATACTTCTTTTATGTCCCTCACTATCCCAAGTAGAATGCACGTAACCCTCTTTTCTCAACGTGTGATTCACAAACCATCTGCATTCGAGTCATCTAATGTGCTATTCAACTTCCAGGTGACTAATCTCCATTCCAGACCACATGAATCAGAAAGAATTAGAATTTCTAGTAAGAACCCCAAGTAATTTTCAAGGAACACGAAGGTATGAGAGTCACGAATAGAAAAGGTGCTAAGAACACACTTGTTTTCTTTCTTTTTTTGTTCTTTTTGAGACAGGGTCTCGTTCTTTTACCCAGGCTGGAGTGCAGTGGTGCACCCATAGCTCGTTGAAGACTGGAACTCCTGGACTCAAGAGATGCTCCTGTCTCAGCCTCCCGAGTAGCTGAGAATACAGGCACGGGCCACCACACCTATCTAACTTTTTATTTGTTGTAGATTGGTGGGGGGGGTCTTGCTATGTTACCCAGGGTGGTCTTAAACTTCTGGCCTCAGGTGATTTTTCCACCTCAGCCTTCCAAGCTGGAATTACAGGCGTGAGCCACCACATCCAGTTCTCAGAACACACTTATTGTGTGATGCAACACAATGATGTTGCTTGAACTTTCAAAACCCTTGTCTCGACAATCTACTAATTAGCATTTGTTTCAAACTGAGCATTTGCAAAAGCATTTCTATTTTGAAGGATTTACAAACTTATGCTGGAACAGCTGTCTCAAAATTTAAACTACATATTTCTAGGCAAAGATAGTGAAGCAAGAAAACAAGGGAAGACAAGTGAATAAACAAAAGATTCTAATTCTGGGTGTTATGCTAAAACCCCTAACTCATTCCCCATCATGGTCCTCGACCCCACCCCAGAACATAGTATGGAGTAACATGGATGAGTTCATAACATTCTGAGAATTTTCATCAAAACTTTTATTTCCAATTTGAAGAGATGTGGACTAAGGAATAAGTATATTGTCTTAGAAAAGTCAAAGAAAAATTTTGAGAGAGGAAGCCCTGAGGTATCTTCCAAGGACCTCAGCACAAATGGAAAAAACTAACATAGGTTTCTCAAGATACTATGTTACCTTAGGGTGCATGTATAGAGGGAAAGGAGGATAAGTCAAAACCAGTCACAGTGGGACATGCTATTGAGCAAGCAAAGCTGCCCTGCGAGAGCTCATTCATAATATCTGGAAGAGAGAGCAGAGCCCAAGTATCTACCAGCCAGGCCTGGACTCAGTCCTGGTACAGATCTTCTCCATCAAATTTACATGCCTGCAGACCAGAAAAATGGATGGAGAACAATATCCAGACCTCACATGGGAACTAGAGCTGGGAAACAAACTGTTCTCCAAAAACAAGTCTCAGAGAAAAATATGCTTAGTCTATATCATGTTAACCAGAAAGCCTGGATACAGCTGCTGTTCTAATGTGTAAGTAGGAAATACCCTGACAGATCTAGCACAGCACAGTACAAGCGAAAGATCAAGTGGCAGGGTGGAAAGAACTGAAAAGAGGAGGGAAAGACAAGGGAGAGAGGGAGAAAAGAAGAAGGTAATAAAACACGCACAATTGAGATTAATTATTTATTTTGAAATTTCAAAGAGAACATAAATTATCCAGATGAGCTTCAAGCTCTGGAAAAGTTTTAAAAATTCAAATTTAATAAGACATTGTTAAAAGTTAAGACAAAATGACAGAAGATCAAAAGGGAGATTGTGAAGCCCAGATAATAACCAAACAAAAATCTTTGTATATCTAAATTTATTAAAATAGTGGACTTCATTGGAACTACCTTAGAAATTTTAAAAATACCAATGTCTTGGGTGCCTCAGAATTTATTAATTTAATAGTTCTGGGATGTAACCTGTCCTTGAGACTTTTGAAACTCATACAGGCAATCCTAATGTTCAGGCAGGATTGAGAACTATTGAGTTAGAAAAACAAACCTATGATAGACATGCATGAAAACTCAAATAATGGAAAAAATAATAGTTTAAAAATTCATAGTAAATAAGGAGAAAAAAGCTAAAGATATTACAGCAACTAGAAATTTATGCTATAAACAGAAAATGAAGAGTATCTAAAACAAAGACTACTGGTATCTCTGAAGTGGAGACACTAAAAGAAAACCGTAATCGAAAATACAATAAATTAACATTTTCATGAAAGCAAGAAACAAGTGAATCTGCAGATCAAAATTACACATTTCACCAGGAAAACTTTATATGGAAAAATCAACATCAAGAAATCTCCCAAATAAATCATTCAACTTTAAGAATTAATAAAAGAAATGTTAGGCATTCTTCAGAAAAAAAGAAGAAAAAAAAACACCCACAAATGATGGAATGCGGATAGGGGCTGAAAGAGAAGAATCACATTTTCGTTTGAGTTCACCACAGCCTTTCAGTAACTGAAGATCGTGAAGTCATATGCAAGGTTGGAAAGCATAACACACAAATACTATAGCCACCTAAAATCAGGGGCAATGGTACTTAGGTTTTCTCAAACACAAAAAGAAAAAACACAAAGAGGAAACACAGCACCCAAGAGGTATTCTTGAAAAACTCAATCACTCATGAAATCAAGACCACCACCTTGAAACTGGCTGTGAGCATTGACCTCACTTAGGCGTCAAAGGCTAAAGAACTGAAGAAAGTATGGATATAGAAAAGTACACGTCATTTTAATCAGCAAAAATAAAAATGAAGTTAAAGCTATAAAGTGATAGAGAGTACTTTGTTTTTTTTAAGACATAGTCTCACTTTATAGCCAGGCTGGAGTGCAGTGTCGTGATCTCGGCTCACTGCAACCTCCGCCTCCCAGGTTCAAGCAATTCCCATGCCTCAGCCTCCCGAGTAGCTGGGACTACAGGCATGTACACCTGGCAAATATTTTGTATTTGTTTGCAGAGACAGTATTTCACCATGTTGGCTAGGCTGGTCTCAAACTCCTGACCTCAAGTGATCCACCAGCCTTAGTCTCCCAAACTGCTGGGAATAGAGGCGTGAGCCACCACGCCCAGCCTAGAGAGTAAATATTTTAAGCTTTGTGAGCCAAACAGTCTCTGTCAACACTTCTCAACCCGGCAACAGTTTTGGCAAAAAGCAGCCACAATCTCTGTGGCTATGTTCAAATACAACTTTATTTTACAGACACTGCAATTCATTTTTACATACTTTTTAATGTATCATATAGTATTAAAAACAAAACAAACAAAACAAAACAAACAAAAACCATTCAAAAAGGATGAAACCATTCTTTTTTCACAGGCTTTTCCAGAGTGGGAAAATTGACCAAATTTGGCTCATGAGCCGTAGTTTGGCAACCTCTGTTCTAGACCAAGGTTTCTCATCTTCAGCACAAGTCACATCTTGGGGATGGATCATTCTTGGTTGTAGAAACTGTCCTGTGCATTGATAATGCATTTTAGCAGCATCCCTGGCCTCTAATCAGTACATGCCAATAGTATCCCTTAGACCATGCCAAATGTGTACTGGTTGAGGACCATTACTAACCCAGTATGCACTGAGCGTAGTGATCCTACAGTAAACTTTATTAATAGAGTATGAAGAGGGATTTTTCGCTCTATGCGAACACTGACTTCATCAGGGAATATTATAATTACTTTTGCTGCCATTTTAACATTCAGATAAATGTTAAGATAAATTCCACATTTTTGTCATCACTTAAATCAATGTCAAGTCAATCTTTCAATCTATATATTTTTTAAGAGATTCCATTCACATTGCCTTTTTAGGCATGTCGACATAAATAAAAATGGGATATATAGAATCATTTAAAATATGAAAGCAAAGGGTATGTCTCCATTGTGAGTAGAGCAATTCCTGTCAATATCAGTTTAAGGCGGAAACTTATGAAGAGAAAATGGCTTAAGCATTATCAGATCTAAATTTTAGTGGCTTTCTGATATAGTCAGCAAACAGGATTCTAAGTAAAACTTTATCTGCTTGGTACGGTCAAAAAATGTAAACACATAGAGAAGATTCTCTCTCTCAATGAAGTAATTAAGTAAAAATACTTGATGAAATATAAAGCTATGAAAGCAAAGGCTGACATTTGCACATATGTATGTGTGTTTACGTATATTTCCAAGAGTGAACTTCTGTGTGTTCCTCGTGGTTCCAACTGACTTGGGCGAAACAATTAGCACTAAATAAGTGCTTGTTAATTGGTACAATACACATTGCGATATTAATGCTCAGATGACTCTCCCTTTTCATTTTTATCATTACTTCTAAATAACATTTTAAATGAGCTTTACATTTCAATGCTAATCCAATCATTTGTGAATAGATGAAGGAATCTATTGCTTGTGCTTGGTATTGGTGACTACCATAAAGTACAGAAAAAAATTTCCATCCTACACAATTTATATTCTATCAGCAGAAAGTTTTTGTGATGTCACTGTAAAAGTCTTCAGATTTAAGATCAGTTGTAAAGATTACTTAAAAATGGCAACCACCTTCTTCTTCTGTCTCTTTTCCGTTTTCCCTTTATTCTTTCATTCCATGTACCAAAATGAAATACTCCATTTTTCTTCTTCTTCTTCTTCTTTTCTTCCCTAGCTACTGGAGAAGCATTCACGCTTCTGTTTGGTGATCAAGGGATTAGCAGTGTTTAGGGTTGAATGAGGTTCTACATGCCCTATTGATGAGAACTGCAATACCAACATAGTAAAATTCACGAGAAAAAAATCCAGTCAGTATTATGTGATGCTAAACTATGCCAGCTTCAGAACATATTTCTCTTTTAAATAAATAGTCCTCAGATTGTGAACATAACTTCTACAGCTTGATCTAAGGAGACATTTTCTCCAGAGCAAACTAGAATCCATGTAATTATTTTATATATAACTTACAGAATTAAGAACATCACTCAGTAGTTCTCCAGAATTTTGGAGTAATTGAGGTCAACACGGAATCTTCTGGATGAGGGAATCTACCCACAACCAGGACAATGCAATAGAAAATAAATGAAGAAACATGGTTCATTGGACAGTGAAAATCAATGATGGGGAAATGGACCTTTTTTGCCTCAGACATTTTTCACTGCTCATTGAGTCCAGTTCATCTGCTTGTGGTTATGAACTTGGCAATTTTTCTACTTTGGTAAGTCGTCTGGTGTTAATTATGAGCACCCGCTGTCAACTACCTACCCATGAGGCAACTCCTCTCTGGTTGTTTTGGTGGATAAGAGATCAGTTTTTGAATTTCAATGAGTTTTTTTCTAGTAATATTTCTGTGAATATCAGTATGGAAAAAAAGTCTTAGGAAATAAATTTTCAAATACATATTTTGATCATCTTAATGCATCAGATTGCTTTAGTAATGAGCTGTTTTCAGGACATTTTACACAGCGTTCTTCTCTCATGTCAATAATGAAAGATACTATCCATTTTAGTCTTCATTGTCTATAATGACTTTTGCCACATTTCTCCTTCAAAAAGCAGGTGCTATAGGCTGAGATGTTTGACAACCAATTGTGACACTGATTAAAACACTTTTTTTTTTTTTTTTTTTTTTAAGAAGAGATGGCCTAGTTGTATATTATTCGTGAGTAAGGTCTGTAAAGGTTCTTTATAGCAGACGACATTTATTTGAAAAGAATTATTTTTTTATAAACCAGGTAAAGTGGGATTATGAAGTCTTCAGAATCCCTTATGAAGTCTTTAGAATCCCTACCTTTTTCTGTATATCAACCTTTAAGAACCTATACTGTCTGGAACATAATGGTGAGGAAAGAGTTGCTAAGATGTTTAATGTACTTTAGAAATGTTTGCTTGCTACCCTGGAGGACTCCCATGCAGAAACTTCTCAGTGATCCAGATTTGTTCTCTAGTCTTGGACTCATCAAACTATCACTCAGTAGGCACCGGAGGAGGGAATGTTATCTGTTTCTCCTCCCATGACACACTCATTATGAGGCAAGGCCTAGGGTTATGTTTATCTTCCCTCAAGAAATGCTTGTAAGTAACATGGATGAGAGCTTTTCAGGTCTTGGACTTAGATGTGAAGGTGCTATTATTTCACAACAGCCCAAGGAGTAGCCTGAGGGAAGTAACCCAGGGCGAAGTGTCATGGTCTACTTTTTAAGTTAATAAAACTCCAGCTTCACGGAGCTCCCTCCAAGATGTCTCCAGAGCCCGTATTGCCCCCGGGTCTCAGCATCACTCTTGTTGGTAGTCATTCATCCATAGTAAACCTAAGAGTACAACTGAGTTTAGAATCAAGATATTTTTCCAGCATATTTTACAGAATAGTGACATTTATTGTGATTCTTACTCGGGATGAGTAAGCATTCAAAGGTAATTAAGTCAAGAAGCGAAATATGTTATTTTTATTCTGTCTTCATTTATGTTCTTAAATTATTTTTGGGATTATGACCTCAAGAATAACCAGAATTTTTTATTTTTTCCAATTCTCCTAAAGTTTTTAGGTTGATTTTAAAAAGAAAGGCATATCATAAATAATTTTATGATACATATTTTCCAAGAATCAAACATTCATTTAGTACCTAGAATGTGTTGGCATTATAGATATATTTTCTATAATGTTCAGAAATTTTCCTTGCCATTCTGTAGCCTATGATCTATTTAAGAATAAAGAGAATGTGTAGAGCACAGGGCAAGTTCTTAATGAGTGACTCCGATGATTGGACAGCATGTCAAGGAATAGCATGCTCACCTTGCATCTGTTCACTGAAGAGATGAGGTTGAAGAACAGTTTGTAGACCGATAGAATGCTCAAAGATGAGTATTTGACATAAAAAGAAAAATTTACTAAGATATTCACCTCAGTACTTCACACTTATCATAGAAATGAAAATTTGAAAAAGCTGAATCAGCTTCTAAACATTTCTTCATTAATCAGGAACTAATAATTTGATTACAGGGGGAAGTATGTGAGAACTATGCCTGATTCTGGATCTCAGATGTTAGAGTTGATAATCTGAAAATTCAAGTCAGTGATCACTTTGCTGGGAGAAACTATTCATTCAAATGAAGAAACATAACTCACTGAAACAGACTATTAGAATTACTATTAGAAACATAAACAGAATTCAGATGTCAAGAACTGGGAATAGTTTGAGTCTTCACTATACTTGCAAGCTAACAGGTTAGACTGCCACAGTTTAATGAGTGCTGGCAAAAGACCGGAGGCTTCTCGGTCAGAAGTAAAGAACAGTAGATTATTCATACGAATAGCAGCAGCTAGTGTTTCAGCATTTGAATTGGTTCCCCGAACCCAGTATGGGTGCAAACGGGGCCATGTGACACCTTCTCATGCAATGCATTGTGTTACTGGAGAGGAATCCTCAACCTAGAAAATCTGAATCTTCTATATAGGAAATAAACAACCTGCATTCTGCTCCAAATGGAGGAATTATCTCTGTTTTCAAAACATTCACTATATAAACAACCTTGAAAGAATAATCCAGAAAAAAGACAGTTGATCTCTCTGCTCATAAGACATGCAGCAACACAATAAATCCATGAAGATTTATCTCTCAAAATCAAATTAATAGTTAACATTTATAAGCATCATCTCCTTAAGCATTTCACATGTGTTGATGGAATATGAATAAGCAGCCTATGAGGTCGCTGTGGTTTTTCACATTTAAAAGTGACTTTTCTTTATGGACACAGATGAAAAATTGAAGCAAAGAGGTTTCAGCAACTATCCCCAAAGTTAAACAACTTTGCATTGTTGAAACTGAGAGCCTGTTCTCATTACTATCAGTTTCATCTAATGAAATGCATCCTTCCACCATAGATACTAGTCATGTAGCCATGGGTGACTCACATAATTCATACAGGTTAAACTAGAAGATGGAAAACTAGGGCTCTGCTTGAAAAAAGAATAGGATTATCTGTATACCTGCGTTCAGATCTGTCTCTGTGGTTTTTCAATCCAGAACATAATGCCTGCTCCAGGTTTCCAGAAGTCAAGGACAATACTGTCTTTAGGCTTTCTTAATGGGCCGTGGTAACACAATATTGGATTGAACATCAGGAAATCTGGGTTCTAGTCTGACTATATTATCACAAAAAAATATTTTCTCCATATTGGGTCTGAGATTTCTTATATGTGATACAAATGGTGATCTCTAAAATCATTCTAAGTCTACATTCAAAGAGATTGTGTATCTCTCCTGATTCTGACATTTAAAATTCTGTCACTATGACAATGTTAGATGCTTAGTAGGCTATCTGAATTTTTTTTTTTTTTTATTATACTTTAAGTTCTAGGGTACACGTGCACAACGTGTAGGTTTGTTACATATGTATACATGTGCCATGTTGGTGTGCTGCACCCATTAATTCATCATTTACATTAGGTATATCTCCTAATGCTCTCCCTCCCCCCTCCCCCCGCCCCACGACAGGCCCCAATATGTGATGTTCCCCACCCTGTGTCCTAGTGTTCTCATTGTTCAATTCCCACCTATAAGTGAGAACATGTGGTGTTTGGTTTTTTGTGCTTGCGATAGTTTGCTGAGAATGATGGTTTCCAGCTGCATTCATGTCCCTACAAAGGACATGAACTCATCTTTTTATGGCTGCATGGTATTCCATGGTGTATATGTGACACATTTTCTTAATCCAGTCTGTCATTGATGGACATTTGGCTTGGTTCCAAGTCTTTGCTATTGTGAATAGTGCTGCAACAAACAAACGTGTGCATGTGTCTTTATAGCAGCATGATTTATAATCCTTTGGGTATATACCCAGTAATGGGATGGCTGGGTCAAATGGTATTTCTAGTTCTAGATCCTTGAGGAATCACTACACTGTCTTCCACTATGGTTGAAGTAGTTTACAGTCCCACCAACAGTGTAAAAGTGTTCCTATTTCCCCATATCCTCTCCAGCACCGGTTGTCTCCTGACTTTTTAATGATTGCCATTCTAACTGGTGTGAGATGATATCTCATTGTGGTTTTGATTTGCCTTTCTCTGATGGCCAGTGATGACGAGCTTTTTTTCATGTGTCTGTTGGCTGTATGAATGTCTTTTGAGAAGTGTCTGTTCATATCCTTTGCCCACTTTTTGATGGGGTTTTTTTTTCTTTTAAGTTTGTTTCAGTTCTTTGTAGATTCTGGATATTAGCCCTTTGTCAGATGAGTAGATTGCAAAAATTTTCTCCCATTCTGTAGGTTGCCTGTTCACTCTGATGGTAGTTTCTTTTGCTGTGTGGAAGCTCTTTAGTTTAATTAGCTCCCATTTGTCAATTCTGGCTTTTGTTGTCATTGCTTTTGGTGTTTTAGTCATGAAGTCCTTGCACATGCCTATGTCCTGAATGATACTGCCTAGGTTTTCCTTCTAGGGTTTTTATGGTTTTAGGTCCAACATTTAAGTCTTTAATCCATCTTGAATTAATTTTTGTATAAGGTGTAAGGAAGGGATCCAGTTTCAGCTTTCTACTTATGGCTAGCCAGTTTTCCCAGCACCATTTATTAAATAGGGAATCTTTTCCCCATTTCTTGTTTTATGTCAGGTTTGTCAAAGATCAGATGGTTATAGATGTGTGATATTTCTGAGGGCTCTGTTCTGTTCCATTGGTCTATATCTCTGTTTTGGTACCAGTACCATGTTGTTTTGGTTACTGTAGCCTTGTGGTATAGTTTGAAGTCAGGTAGCATGATGCCTCCAGCTTTGTTCTTTTGGCTAAGGATTGTCTTGGCAATGCAGGCTCATTTTTGGTTCCATATGAACTTTAAAGTAGTTTTTTCCAATTCTGTGAAGAAAGTCTTTGGTAGCTTGATGGGGATGGCATTGAATCTATAAATTACCTTGGGCAATATGGCCATGTTCATAATATTGATTCTTTCTATCTGTGAACATGGAATGTTCTTCCATTTGTTTGTGTCCTCTTTTAGTTCACTGAGCAGTGGTTTGTAGTTCTCCTTGAAGAGGTCCTTCACATTCCTTGTAAGTTGGATTCCTAGGTATTTTATTCTCTTTGAAGCAATTATGAATGGGAGTTCACTCATGATTTGGCTCTCTGGTTGTCTGCTATTGGTGTATAGGAATGCTTGTTATTTTTGCTCATTGATTTTGTATCCTGAGACTTTGCTGAAGGTGCTTATCAGCTTAAGGAGATTTTGGACTGAGATGATGGGGTTTTCTAAATATACAATCATGTCATCTGCAAACAGGGACAGTTTGACTTCCTCTTTTCCTAACTGAATACCCTTATTTCTTTCTCCTGCCTGATTGCCCTGGCCAGAACTTCCAACACTATGTTTAATAGGAGTGGTGAGAGAGGGCATCTCTGTCTTGTGCCAGTTTTCAAAGGGAATGCTTCCAGTTTTTGCCCATTCAGTATGATATTGGCTGTGGGTTTGTCATAAATAACTCCTATTATTTTGAGATACGTTCAATTAATACCTAATTTATTGAGAGTTGTTAGCATGAAGGGCTGTTGAATTTTGTCAAAGGCCTTTTCTGCATCTACTGAGATAATCATGTGGTTTTTGTTGACGGTTCTGTTCATGTGATGGATTACGTTTACTGATTTGCATATATTGAACCAGCCTTGCATCTCAGGAATGAAGCCCACTTGATCATGGTGGATAAACTTTTTGATGTGCTGCTAGATTCTGTTTGCCAGTACTTTATTGAGGATTTTTGCATTGATGTTCATCAGGGATATTGGTCTAAAATTATCTTTACTTGTTGTGTCTCTGCCAGGCTTTGGTATCAGGCGGATGCTGGCCTCATAAAATGAGTTAGGGAGGATTCCCTCTTTTTCTGTTGACTGGACTAGTTTCAGAAGGAATGGTACCAGCTACTCCTTGTACCTGTGGTAGAATTCAGCTGTGAATCCGTCTGGTCCTGGACTTTTTTTGGTTGGTAGGCTCTTAATTATTGCCTCAATTTCAGAGCCTGTTATTGGTCTATTCAGGGATTCAGCTTCTTCCTAGTTTAGTCTTGGGAGGGTGTATATGTCCAGGAATTAATGCCTTTTTTCTAGATTTTCTAGTTTATTTGCATAGAGGTGTTTATAGTATTCTCTGATGGTAGTTTGTATTTCTGTGGGGTCGGTGGTGATATTCCCTTTATCATTTTTTATTGCATCTATTTGATTCTTCTCTCTTTTCTTCTTTATTAGTCTTATTAGTGGTCTATCAATTTTGTTGATCTTTTCAAAAAAGCAGCTCCTGGATTCATTGATTTTTTGAAGGGTTTTTTGGGTCTCTACGGCCTGCAGTTCTGCTCTGATCTTAGTTATTTCTTGCTTTCTGCTAGCTTTTGAATGTGTTTATTCTTGCTTCTCTACTTCTTTTAATTGTGATGTTAGTGTGTCAATTTTAGATCTTTCCTGTGTTCTCTGGTGGGCATTTAGTGCTATAAATTTCCCTCTACACACTGCTTTAAATGTGTCCCAGAGATTCTGGTATGTTGTGTCTTTGTTCTCATTGGTTTCAAAGAACATCTTTATTTCTGCCATCATTTCGTTATGTACCTACTAGTCATTCAGGAGCAGGTTGTTCAGTTTCCATGTAGTTGAGCATTTTTGAGTGAGTTTCTTAATCCTGAGTTCTAGTTTGCTTTTGATTGTACTGTGGTCTGAGAGACAGTTTGTTATAATTTCTGTTCTTTTACATTTGCTGAGGAGTGCTTTACTTCCAACTATGTGATCAGTTTTGGAATAAGTGTGATGTGGTGCTAAGAAGAAGGTATATTCTGTTGATTTGGGGTGGACAGTTCTGTAGATGTCTATTAGGTCTGCTTGGTGCAGAGCGTAGTTCAATTCCTGGATATCCTAGTTAACTTTCTGTCTTGTTGATCTGTCTAATGTTGACAGTGGGGTGTTAAAGTCTCCCATTATTTTTGTGTGGGAGTCTAAGTCTCTTTGTAGGTCTCTAAGAACTTGCTTTATCAATCTGGGTGCTCCTGTATTGGGTGCATATATATTTAGGATAGTTAGTTCTTCTTGTTTAATTGATCGTTTCACCATTATATAATGGCCTTCTTTGTCTCTTTTGATCTTTGCTGGCTTAAAGTCTGTTTTATAAGAGACTAAGATTGCAACCCTTGCCTTTTTTTGTTTTCCATGTGCTTGGTCCATCTTCCTCCATCCCTTTATTTTGAGCTTATGTGTGTCTCTGCACGTGAGATAGGTCTCCCGAATACAGCATACTGATGGGTCTTGACTCTTTATCCAATTTGCCAGTCTGTGTCTTTTAATTGGAGCATTTAGCCCATTTACATTTGAGGTTAATATTGTTATATGTGAATTTGATCCTGTCATTATGATGTTAGCTGGTTATTTTGCTCGTTAATTGATGCAGTTTCTTCCTAGCATTGATGGTCTTTACAATTTGGCATGTTTTTGCAGTGGCTGGTACCTGTTGTTCCTTTCCATGTTTAGTGCTTCCTCCAGGAGCTCTTGTAAGGCAGGCCTGGTGGTGACAAAATCTCTCAACATTTGCTTGTCTGTAAAGGATTTTATTTCTCCTTCACTCATGAAGCTTAGTTTGGCTGGATATGAAATTCTGGGTTGAAAATTCTTTTCTTCAAGAATGTTGAATATAGGCCCCCACTCTCTTCTGGTTTGTAGTTTCTGTGGAGAGATCTGCTGTTAGTCTGATAGGCTTCCCTTTGTGGGTAACCCGACGTTTCTCTCTGGCTGCATTCTTTCCTTAACATTTTTTCCTTCATTTCAACTTTGGTGAATCTGACAATTATGTGTCTTGGAATTGCTCTTCTCAAGGAGTATCTTTGTGGCATTCTCTGTATTTCCTGAATTTGAATGTTGGCCTGCCTTGCTAGGTTGGGGAAGTTCTCCTGATAATATTCAGCAGCATGTTTTCCAGCTTGGTTCCATTCTCCCCGTCACTTTCAGGTACACGAATCAGACGTAGATTTGGTCCTTTCACATAGTCCCATATTTCTTGAAGGCTTTGTTTCTTTTTAGTCTCTTTTCTCTAAACTTCTCCTCTCACTTCATTTCATTCATTTGATCTTCAATCACTGATACCCTTTCTTCCAGTTAAGCGAATCGGTTACTGAAGCTTGTGCACGCATCACGTAGTTCTCATGCCGTGGTTTTCAGCTCCATTGGTTCCAAGATGGCTGAATAGGAACAGCTCCATTCTGTAGCTCCCAGTGTGAGCAACACAGAACACGGGTTATTCCTGCATTTCCAACTGAGGTACCAGGTTCATCTCACTGGGGCTTGTCGGAGAGTGGGTGCAGGACCGTGCGTGCAGCACACTGAGTGAGAGCCAAAGCGGGGCAAGGCATTGCCTCACCTGGGAAGTGCAAGGGGTCAGGGAATTCCCTTTCCTAGCCAAGGGAAGCTGTGACAGACAGCACCTGGAAAATTGGGTCACTCCCACCTTAATACTGTGCTTTTCCAAGGGTCTTAGCAAATAGCACACCAGGAGATTATATCCTGCACCTGGCTCGGAGGGTCCCACGCCCACAGAGCCTCCCTCATTGCTAGCACAGCAGTCTGAGATCTAACTGCAAGGCAGCAGAGAGGCTGGGGGAGGGGTGCCCACCATTGCTGAGGCTTGAGTAGGTAAACAAAGCAGCCTGGAAGCTCGAACTGGGTGGAGCCCATTGCAGCACAAGGAGGCCTGCCTGCCTCTGTAGACTCCAACTCTGAGGGCAGGGCATAGCTGAACAAAAGGCAGCAGAAACCTCTGCAGATTTAAATGTTCCTGTCTGACAGCTTTGAAGAGAGCAGTGGTTCTCCCAGCATGGAGTGTGAGGTCTGAGAAAGGACAGACTTCCTCCTCAAGTGGGTCCCTGATCCCCAAGTAGCCTAACTGGGAGGCACCCCCCAGTAGGGGGAGACTGACACCTCACACGGCAGGGTGCCCCTCTGAGACGAAGCTTCCAAAGGAATGATCAGGCAGTAACATTTGCTGTTCAGCAATATTCACTGCTCTGCTGCCTCTGCTGTTGATACCCAGGCCAACAGGGTCTGGAGTGGACCTCCAGCAAATTCCAACAGACCTGCAGCTGAGGGTCCTAACTGTTAGAAGGAAAACTAACAAACAGAAAGGACACCCACACCAAAACCCCATCTGTACGTCACCATCATCAAAGACCAAAGGTAGATAAAACCACAAAGATGGGGAAAAAACAGAGCAGAAAAGCTGAAAATTCTAAAAATCAGAGTGCCTCTCCCCCTCCAAAGGAGTGCAGCTCCTCGCCAGCAATGGAAGAAAGCTGGACGGAGAATGACTTTGACGAGTTGTGAGAAGGCTTCAGACAATCAAACTTCTCTGAGCTAAAGGAGTAAGTTCGAACCCATTGCAAAGAAACTAAAAACCCTGAAAAAAGATCAGACGAATGACTAACTAGAAGAACCAGTGTAGAGAAGTCCTAAAATGACCTGAAATATTAACTGTGTTAAGGAACAAAGCTTTTCTAGCACAAGAAAGACTATTACCATGGTCATGCTAATTGACCAGAAGGCTCCCAGGCTGAGCTTGGGTATAGCTTTAGAATTCCTTTAGTAGGATTTCAGGAAGCTACTGGATATTGATTAGAATTGTTCTGTGAGATAAAAGTACTTTCTGTGTCCTTTGGAAGATATTCTAGATCAACATTCTTGAATTACTAAACTTAATAGAACGGTTCTGAAGAAATGGAACATTTTTCTGTTCACTTATTTTTTTTTTTAATGGGGAAGTTCTGGGATGAAGAAGACTGTAGACTGTGGCTCCCTTGAAGGAACTTAGAGTCAAGTATGAAAGAAGACATATGAGTCAAATCATGTGATGTAGTGAGTTAAATGCTATAACATGGATATTTATAATTAGTGGAGATGATCAAAAGAAGGGACACATCAAATGTGCTTAGAAGAAGAATCAGAGAAGAAAAATTGGAGAGTTTATTAATTGGCCTAAAGAAGATAGTATTTCAACCATAGAAAATATATCAGAAGAAAACAGCAAGCTGGATAATTTCATATGCTTGGTATGGAGGGGGCAAAGCCAGCAAGGAACAAAGATGAGGCCTGGTCTATGGTGAGAACTTGCATGCCATCAATACTACAGGAAATGGCAAATAAGTGGTATTTTTAGAAATAAAGAGTAACATAACCACATTTTGATTTTATAACACTTCTTCTGCCTGGGAACATGATGAAAGATATTTTTAAAAAGATAGAAACAGAGGCTGGGAACTAGTTAAGAGATTATTATGAGGCCAGGTGTGGTGATTCACATCTGTAATCCCAGCACATTGGGAGACCAAGACAGGAGGATCACTTGAGGCTGGGAGCTCAAGACCCCTTGGGCAACAAGCATGACCACATCTCTAAAATAAATAAATCAATAAATAAATGTAAGTAAAAAAACAGCAACACTATGTAGTTGGGTGTGGTGGCACATGCCTGTAGTCTTAGCTACTCGGGAGACTGAGGAGGCAAAACTGCTTCAGCCCAAGAGGTCAGGACTGCAGTTACCTGTGATAATGCCACTACACTCCAGTCTGGGTGACACAGTGGGACCCTGCCTCAAAAAAAAAATAAAATAAAATAAAATAAATAAATAAATAAATAAATAAATAAATAAATAAAAGGTGATTGTAACCATCTAGGAGAGAGATGCATGGAGTTTGACCTTGGGCAGAAGTAATAGGAATGAAGAGCACATGGCTTGAGAATCATTTAACCACCCTAGGCTCCTAGCAGACACTGGGAAAGGAGGGAGAGAGGAATTGGAAAGGAGGGAGAGAGGAATTAAGGACGACAAGTTTCTGTCACAAGTAACTGAGTGTTTGGTAGGATTACCAACCAGGAGACAGCATAAAGCAAAAGGATAAAATCTGAGACCCAAGTTCAGGAGAAACATGACAAACTTGACTTTGGATGTGTCAGTATTACGGTATTGAGAACCCACCAAGAAGACATAGCCGACAGAAAAATGGCTTTGCAGATCTGGGCTCGGAGAGGCGTTTCATACTACAGAATTGCTTCAGAAAAATAATAGTTTTAAGGTTAAGAACTAGGAACTGTATTTTCCAAATTCCAAAGGAAAGCAATCTTTCAAGAAGTAAGGAGTGTTGAGAAATTAATTAATAGAAGGAGAAAATACCCTACCTGGGAGTTAGCAGAAATTCCCTGGTGATCTTAGCCAGAACTGGTTTTTTTCGTTTGTTTTTTTGGTTGTTGTTTTGTTTTGTTTTCTGGAGTTTTGGTGAAGAGGTGAAGTTTGGAATGCGCATGAGATTGAATAAAAGTGAATCTTGTGGTCCACTAGAGCTACATTTAAATTGGGATGGCTTGTGTGAAACCAACAGAAATCCAACTCAAAATAGCTTTTTGATGAGGAGAGTTATGATATTACCTAACAGGAATTTAGAGGCAATGTAGGCTCTGGCATTACTTAATTCAGCATTTCAGTGTAACCAGGGCATTTCTCTTTGAGCTTTGCCATCTTCACCAAGCCTCATCCTAAAACTGATTCCCTAATGGCTTGAAGGCAGATTGTAGGTACAAGGTTTTATTTACTTATATTTCAGAAAGAGATGGAGAGAAGCTGACACACCAGCATGGACTATACACTGGGTTCTTCCATTTTTTAAATGCAAACTTTAAAGACATATCTACCCTGGTCCAATAACAATAACTAGAGAAAATTCAAGTGCTGTTAGAGAGAATCCACCTCTGAGGTTGGTTCTAATGGAGAGCTGAACAAAATTAGAGTTCCATCAGTGAAAAGGAGGGATCACAACATGTTGGGGAGGCAACCAAGAGTGCCCATTTTAAGCGATGAGGGGGAGAAGAAACGGACCCCTAGTGGAAGGGGAAAGATACACAAGTCACTGCATACTGTGCTGTCTTTTGTTCTTTTCCCTGTGGTTGTTTTGTGAGATTTGAGCATATTTCTGCATGGAAGAAATATGTCAAGGAGGGGGAGGTTGAAGGTGGAGTAGAGATCGTGTGATCTCTGGAGTAAAGCCTCAGGGCTGACAAGGGCTGACGGGTGCATAGCACAGCAGAGATCGCCAGTGGGGAGGAAGGACTGATGGCCTGCAGATGTATTTAAGGTTTGGGGGAAAGTTGGGAATGATGTGAAATTCCTGACCCCTGATGGCTTTTATTTTTCCTGTAAAGCCGAAAGGGGCAATCACCATTTGGGAAGAGTGATGGGCAAATGGGTACTAAGCAATAATAACAATAATAAAAAAATTCTCTTTGCTTCCACTTGTAATCTGTCTTCCAGCTCTAAGTCTGCGGGTCAGTGACACCCTTCACCTTCCCGCCGTGCTCTTTGCCCCACCCTGTCTCACAGGTTTGCTCTTGGGCCACTTTGGTGCGATCAGCTTGAATCCCATGCCCTTCCCTTCCTGCTTTAGCGCCTTCTGCCTCCTCTAATTTCCTGCTCTTTGTCCCCTTTGATTTCCCTCTGGGGCTTTCTGCTCACATCCATATTTCTCCACTGCCTTCTGTCATGACCTTCAACCCCCTTGTCTGAGAGAAAGCTGAAGATCCCATTTGAAGAGGTCGAAAATAATCTTATTTTATCCAAAATAGCTTACTACAAGAAGAAAAAAAAAAAAAGTGGAGGGAGACTGGCTTTAAGACAGTGTAGCCAAAAATGCCATCAAAATAACTTTTCTCAATGTTTTTGTTATAGTGCTATTATTATTTAGCACTTGAGAAATAATGTGTTTAAAGAATGGTAAGATATTTATTGGCACACATTAAAATAGATTAAAATAAAATTTCATGTCAAAATAACATATTTAGTGATTACAGCATTAGGTAACTATCTAATGCTCTCATTTTCCCCATCAGTTCGCAACTTTAGATTTACTCAAAATGAATGGCAATCCATACGAGTAATTTCCTCATTTGCCTAAAGTATTTACCAGTAGTAGAGTAAAATCTTTGACTGTTTTCCATAGGGTTTTCATTTGGGCAAATACTACTTTCAATATGACATTGCAGAAACAGCTGGATATTTCAGTTCAAAAGTGTTTTTGAAATAGACAAAGGACAAAATTTTGGAGTGGGCCCATTTTGCTCTCTTTTTATAGGAAATGGACACAGACTTATTCTCCTTTCACTGGTGGCATGACCTATATGAATTGTGTGTGGCTGTGATTTTCTCATTTTCCCCAGTGAGAGGGAAAAAGTTCCCCTCCCCCATTGCCCTCTGCTGCCACAAAAGGGGAAAAAAATGATCACAGGAGCTTTGAATACAATTTTTGTTGAGCTTGTTTTTTTCCTCACCTTAGGTGACGAGATCGATAGACCATCCAGCAGCTGAGAAAATATCAGATGACTGGCACACAGCCAGAGGCAGTTTCTCTTGTGCAGCAAGAGTCCATTCTGATATCACAGAATTGGAAATAAATGGTATATAAGGAGATACTCATATCTCAATAAATTTTAAAAGGAAATGCAGGTGTTAAAATGAGTCATAGTAACAATAATGTCAGAATTACTTTTCCACAAAAATCAATGTAATAACACAGGATTTCCAAGGCCATGAGAAGTTTCCCATATTTAAAAGTTATTTGTCTGTGTGAATGGTTATTAATATATAATACCTGCCATGTGGTCAACGCTACTCTACTGGGCTGTGATAAAGATGGCTGCTCCCATGCCTAACCTTTTTACAACAAGTGGCTTATGTACACTGGGTATCAAAATTGAACATCTACCATAAAAACCAGTATATTGCAAACCAGTTGGAACATCTACCATAAAAACCAGTATATTGCAAAGCAGTTTTTCTTCTTCCCTTCCTGTCTGCATAAGAGACTTAGTTCATGAAACTTAACTCTCAGAAAGGGGACTGATATGTCCAACCTTCTTCTCCATTCCAGAAACTTTATTCCCCCATTCCGGTATCCATTTATTTAAGAGCATTTGTTGAGCTTCTACATTAATAAGGCACCACAAAAACAAACAAACAAGTGAACAAATAAAATAATAGTCACAAAAATCTCAGGGAGGTAGGAATATTAAAGCCAGCTTCTGGGCCCAGAATATGCATCTATATCTTATTCGTTTGACTTTTACTAGTTCGTTTTTTTTTTTAAAAACTAAGTTGTTACTTTTCTGGAAAGTCTTAGTTGACATCATTGCCATTGCTCCTCTAAAATATTCTGTGAAAAGTGTCTTCTTTACGTGTTTTTGTAATCTGATTATACCATAATTTATAGGGAAAATAATAATAGCAACAGCAATCAACATATATTGTTCAATACATCATGCGTAGCAGTAAGTACTCTATTTGCATTATTTCATTTAATGCTGGCAAAAACCACATCCTCGGTGAGACTGCCACTCAGTTCTCTGTGGACATGTGAGCAATACGTGGGACTCAGAGTGTCCCCTGTGAAGTGAGCCTTTCTTAGCTGCCTCAACACTGCAAACTGTTCCAGGACTGGCAGCACTGTCAGGGAGGCCTCAGCTCACGCATTTGGTCACCACATCAAACCCTGGAGGAAAAATTAGTGGATTGGTGGCTGAGCCCTTACACTTTCCAATGTGAGCTGACCATCCACCTTCCTGTAAATATGAGTCTCTCAGGATTGTGCTATAATACCTGAAGTCCCTGTTTACCTCAGTTACATTAAAAAGGTTTTCCAAATTTCTTCAGCTACTTCGATCACTCTTTAGAATTCACCCTTCTAGCATTTGTGGGCATTAAGGAAGGGATTACTAGTTATTGAATGCCGATTGCAGGTACTGTTTTATTTAATATGCGTATCTACCCTGTGAAATAATGCTAGTATCCTCATTTTATATGAAAGGAAACTGAGGCAGAGTGGGATAAAGCACCTTGTCCAGGATTCACAACAGAAAATGGTTGTGAGCAGGATTGACACCAGCACTGTCTGACTCCACAGCCGTTGCTGTCTTTACCATTACCTACCCCTCAGCTTTCCCATGCAACAAGGCTGGCAATGGCTCCAAATGTACTCAGAATGAATGTAAGTTGCAGGCCCTGTACCTAGTCTCACCATATAAGAAGTTCCTTGAAGGCAGAGAATGTCTGGTGCTTCACTGATCTATGCCTATAGTTCTGCATGCAGAGGGTAGCCCGTACATATCCATGACTCGCTGACAAACTAGTAATAGCTTTCCTGTGGTTTACATCAATTCACTTGAATTTAAAATTCCAGGGGAAGAAAATGTGGCCCTTCCCAGAAATCCTTGAAGTATGCTAACTCCAGTAACTTCTATATGTCATTAAGAAAGGGTGTGCTTTATAGACTGAAACTTGAAAACAATTGAGTATCTGGTAAAAAGTGAAGGATACTAAGTTCAAAAATTCTAGAACTAAACCTAACTTCACAAGCACTAGAAAGGATACACCTACATTTCCTAAAATGGCAAGTATACTGTTTTTTTGTACCTATCATAAAGATATTGCAAATTAACATTGCATATGTAGATATATCCACTGTACCTGACTTGACTATGTCCTTGAACAGAAAAGGGACTCATTTTCTAATTTTTCTCATATTTAATACTAAATGTTCTATATTATATATGTGTATAATGTGTACAGATATATTAAAATAAATATATACATAGAGATATGTGTATATCATAATGACAAACAGGTCTATTCCAAAGGATATACCTATTTGAAATTTATAGATAATGCTTTTTTAATGATCTGAAGTGGGCAGTTATAGTATTTTTCTGTTATGAAAAATGATTTTAAGAATACTTCCACAATGTGCATTCATCAGACAATTTAAAATGTTGTTAATAAGCAATTAAAGTATCTTTGGTATTCAGACGCTGAATCCATTTGTCAAAGATAAGTTCATCTTAATGTTTTAGAGTGTGCATTATATCTACCTCATTCTTATTCCAGGAACTATGCCAAAATTGTCTCTTCAAAGGAGAAAAATAAGAGGCATAAATATTGCCTTGAAATACAACAGAATGCAAGAACTTTTGCTCTCCCAGTAGAACAGTTTTATAAGAATTGAGGCTAATTTCTTAATCTTCAGCAATGCAGATATCTATCTTTAATCTCATGAAGATTGTAATTCCTTGCCAAGGTGAGCACTTCAGGTACATTTTAATTTTTTGACAAAATTTAAAAAATTAAATTTTTGGTTAACAAAGCCTACAGTGGACACACAGATATTAATAAGCAGTACTAGATTTTCATCACATAAATAATTCGAAAAAGAGCACCTTAGTAGAAAATTGTTATACTGAAATATTATTACCTATTGAATATTCTAAAATTACTCCTTAAGAGGAGCATTTCATAGTGTAACCATTTTCAAGGGGAAGAAACCTCCCACCAAATTCATGTTCAACTGACTCAAATAATAGTGTTAAATATTCATTCATTTTAATTCTACCATGAAAAAAGTTGGTGCCAGTGAAATGAACCACCATTATTTATTTCAAATGCAATTTATTAAAAATGCATTCATCGCCTAAAGGCCTTTGGGAACACACATAAAAACACAAAAATACATGAATTAAATTAAATACATGAACAGCTCAACTCATTAAAAATAACAGGTTGAAACAGTACCACACCAAAGAGGGAGATTTTGTGTCTTATGTATACACAATTTAATTACAATAACTTGCTCACTGTCTGTCTCTACTGAAATTCATATAATGATTTCGTTTGGTTTTGATGTTATTGGTTGAAGATGGCTGAGTAAGAAGATTATTTAAGTAATGAAGCGACTATCAGCTAAGATCCAACAGAATAGCTGTTAGGGAACTTTTCTGGTGCCCAAAAACTGTTTCGGAGCCTTGTACAGAGTCAGATTTAGATCATTTAACTATTTTATTTGCACACAAGTTTCTTTCTCTTCTCTCTGGTCTGACTTTAGGTTCTTTGTGGGTTCTATTACTAGACTGAAAATATTCAGCATCTACACAAAGAGACAGATCTGTTAGTAGACAATGTAAGTGGAAGCCTCTTTCCTCTTTGCTTAAGGTTTCATAAGACTCTATCTGCCCCAAATATCTCCTTTGCTAGTTTAATATGGCACTTGAATTTTCAGATGTCATCCTAAATACCAAAACACACACACACGAGAAACATACACACCTCACACATACACACACGTTTGAAATAAGTCACTATAGATTGTGTATATCACACAGGAGGAGAAGCATGATGGTCAGCTGCCTTTTCTGTTGGCAAAATTGTACAGATGAACATATTTGATTGTCTAGCTTTGTAATAATCAATATCTTGAGGAAACTGAACAGGTGGGTTTGGGTTGCAATGGTGGAAATGTGAAGGAACAGCCTTCAGCACTGTGTCGGGAGAGACTGTAACAGAAAAGGGTGGGAGAAGGGATCTAAAGTAGAAAAAAATAGTGGATCAAAAGGAAAGAAAAGTAATCATTTCCTACTTCTCCATTTTGCTTAAGGCTAATCCTGTTCTAATAACACATTGGTTTACTCATATATTTTTTTACTGTGTAAAACTTTAAGCAAGAAAGATCACATTGTTATTATTTAAAAACCCTAGTATCAACAGAACTTCAAAAAATTTCGATGGGCACCTGGGAATCTCACAATAAACCATCTAGTTATTAGGGGTCTTTTCCTACCCAGATGACTGACTGGGTCTAAGAGAGAAAGCTGCTCCCACTTGGAGGCGGTAAAGAAAGTCTAGTATCACCCCACATGTGTCCGGGCACACAGGGGACAATGAAGGCTAGGCTTGATTTAGAATAATAGAATCAGGATCTCAGAGTTCTAAGAGTTCCTAGAAGGGCCTTAATGTCATTGATTGTAGGAATCTGTAACTATATTCAAATGCCTTCTGTAGCATCTCTAACCAAGTTGTCCTTCAGCATATACCTGAATGCCTTGATGGTTGGTGAAATACTAGGTGGTCGAACAGCTAGCTCATCATGCTGAAATCTCCAGCTCATCTCTATGTTTCATTTACTGCTTACCCTCCTGGTTTACTGTCCTATGCCAGGCTGACCTTCTTGCTGTTCCTCAAACATAACAAGCCTGAGGGCCTTTGCACTCACTCAGCCTTCTGCATATGCCCCCATCTTTCTGTGCGTCTCCCTCTTTTCTTCATGTCTTTGTTCAAATGACATTTTTTAGCGGTGTCCTCCTTGACCCCTCCAGCACTCTCACCCTACTTATCCTTCTGTTACTTTCTTCCAGAAGACACACTGTTACTGGGCATGTTGCATATTTAATTTTTTATTCCCTTAATTTAGGACTTAATGTGTTGACAGCCACATCCCCAGTGCCTATATGGTTGCTAATTCATAGTATTTAGTAAATATTTTTTGAACCAAAGAATGGAAGGTACCACCACCCAATTGTAGCAACCAGAAACCTGGGTATATTTATGTTTTGTCCTCCTTTTAAGGGACTATATCAAATTAATTTTTAAAAGCCCTCCTTGTTATACCTCTAAGAGAGAAAGCTATGTCCCTTTACTGCCGCTTCTGTGATCAAAGCCCCATCATCTCCTGTCTAGATTAACACAACAGCTTCTAATTGACAGCAATGGCTTCCAACTCCCTGCTGCAGGTCTATCTCCTGTACATTTCTTTCTCTAATGCAGCCGAAGGATGTCTCTAAAATACAGAAAGCATCATCCCCTTCCTTGCTTAAAATGTTGCAATGCTTCTCATCCCCCTTAGATAAAATCCAAACACTTTAGTGTTTATTTTTTAAAAAATCAGGAGCCTCATCTTTCTCTGAGATTTTCCATTCAAAGTACAGTCATATGCCACATAATGATTTTTCAGACTATACATACAATGGTGGCCTCATGCGATTATAATGCTATATTTTTACTTTTCTGTGCTCCTCTTCTGTGTTTAGATATCTTTAGATACACAAATACTTACCATTGTGTTACAATTTCCCCAATTTTTCATTAGAGCCACATGCCATGCAAGTTTGTAGTCTAGTAGCAACAGGCTCTGCCATAGAGGGTAGCTGTGTAGTAGCCATACCATCTAGGTTTATAGAAATACACTCTATGATGTTCACACTGTGATAAAACCACCTCACCATGCATTTCTCAGAACATATCCCAATCTTTAAGCCTCATGTGGCTTTCTGATTAGACTCACTTTCTCTGAGCAGTCTTTACCTATCTCCCTGAACTATGTCAGCTAGTCCTACATTGTGTTTTCTTTCTTGTTGAACGTATCATATTGCCTTATATTTTGCTATGGATTAGATATGGTCTGTTTGGCACCACTGAGATTCATGCTGAAATCTGATCCCCAGTGTTGAGCGTGGAGCCTGGTGGAAGATGTGTGGGTCTTGGTTGGTGCCGTTCTTGCTGGAGTGAGTGAGTACTTTTTTAGTTCTCATGAGACCAGGTTGACAAAAAGAGCCTGAAACCTCCCACTTCTCTCATAGTTGCAACACATGCAGGCTGCCCTTCACTTTCCCATCAAAAGTGAAAGCTTCCTGAGGCCTCACCAGAAGCAGATGCTGGCACCATGCTTCTTGTAGAGCCTGCAGAACCATGAGCCAAATAAACCTCTTTTCGTTATAAATTACCCAGCCTCAGATATTTATTTATAGCAACGTAAAACCGACTGAGATGTATTTGCTTTGTTAATTATTTCTTTGCTGCTAGTTCAAGACTATACACACTGTGCAAAGAGCATGTCTGTCTGTTCATCATTGGATCACCCAGAGTCCAGCATACAGTAAATACTCAATTCAATACAAATGTTTGAAAGAAGAAAGAAATTCAACTCTGAATCTCACAATGTCACCTTCATCTTGGATTGGACATTTTGATGTAGTTACAGAAATAGGATGTATTTGTCCGGGATTTCTTGATTTTGTCACTAGCAGTCTTGAAATGGTTGATGATGTCTGGGTAATAAAATGGTGTGGTCAAATACATTGTACAAGCATTTGCTCACTTGGCATCTCTGTATTGACAACCAACTATATATTGAGTACTTTTCTAGGTGCTAGAAGGGACTTCTAGAGAGAAGTGGTGGGAACCAGACAGATAAGGTTCTTGCTTTCCAAGCTTACATGGGGTAGTTAGAAAGACAGACACGGAACAGGTACATATATCAACGGACAAGATCATTTCTGACAGCAACAGCTGCCTTAAAGAAATTAAAATAGGAGGTTGTGATGGAGAGTAACTGGTAGGGAATATTTGTAGGTAGAGTAGCCAGGGAAGGCTTTTTCTCCCTAACCAAGGAGTAACTTTTTAAAAGAGTTTTAAATTTTTGTGGGTACACATTAGGTATACAGAAGACTAACTTTTGATCTGGGTGATAATATGGATCCAGACATACAAATTTCTAGGAGGAAGAGTTTTCTTAGAAGAGGCCCTCAGTGGGCATAAGGTTTGTGTATTTCATGGACAGGAAAGGTGGTGCAATCGGAATCTGAGAGAAGAGGTGAGGGGCCGGGTTATATATGGCTCTGTGGCCATTGTGAGTGAGAGTAATTTTATTTTAACTTGAATGGGAAACCATTGGTGCATAGCCACCACTTATAAGACCAAAGTTCATCTACAGAGTCCAATATATCTCAGAACTAATATAGTGATTCATGCAGCACACATACCTAATACTACTTCTGTGTAGTAACTCACAAATCATGATAATTAGGAGGCTAGTGAAAATATTGCACACTCTCCCTCCCTTTCATTTCTTTCTTTCTTTTCTTTTATTCAGTAAGCTCTGAAGAAACTAGCCCTGGGGGGAGATCAAGTGATGAATAACCTCATTCAGCTCAAAGAAACAGCAAAAAATCCCCAGTCGAATGGTTCATTGCAAACGGCAAAATAGTCATTGTTTAGTGGATAAGGTTTCCTCTCTTTAGTATCCAGGCAATGACTAATGATTTTCCTCCAAAGCTCCCACTTTTAAAAAAATGAATAAGCCCCAAAGGCCTCAGAGAGATAAGTATTACATTCCTCCTGGTAGCTCAGTTAGTGACTGAGACGGAAAAAGAAACTGGACACTATTTCAAAGCCAAGATCTATAAATGTGATAATAGATACTGTACTTCAGTACTCCTAAATCGTTTGGTACCTAAATGGTTTTTATGCCCTTTATGTATTTTTCTGCCTTATCCATAAACTCACTCGTCTGAAGTGAGTTTGCTTAATATATGTTTCCGGGTGCCCTCCCATCAGTATAACTGCATTTCCTGTGCTTCCCAGAGGAAAAGCACCCCTGGGCCTGATCCACTGCTCAAAGAGTAACATGAAATTGGATGATGAGTGGCCATATTGCATAAGTAACAGCTGGACCACACAGCTATTTATTTACATTGTTTTGTTTTCGAGACACAACTTTCAAAAAACAACAACAAATTACAAAAAGTTACTTATTTCTAAAACACAAGAGCACATTTAATGCTAATAGAAAGTTCAATGCATTAATTTCATTCTCTAATCTCTATTAGGAAAAATGTCATGGGTTAATATATTTGTGCCCTACTGAGAATTAAAGAGGAAACAAAATGGTTAGCATTCGTAATAAGGCCATGCATTATGACAGGAAGGTCATGCTGGATCACGTATAATAGATAGGGCTACATTATTTTACATGGTAGCAAAGGGGACTCAACTCAATGATGGGCAATGCTTTGAGAAACATTTGTTTTTGATGTGAAAAGGAAATAGAACTAGAGCATTCTGGTTGATGGGAACCATAAATAAGATTTTCCCACAAAGCATTAGAAAGCAAAAATGCTCTTCTCACAAGTTCTATTACCTCAAAGTTCAAGGACCGGGTGAAGAGATTGCAATATTTCGTGATGGCAGTGGAATACATTGCACAGATTTCATATGTTGACATTGCCTTTAGTACTTGAGAGAAGTACTGAAGGTTTCACAAAAAGCTATAGAGACAAAAATCCTAAATGGAGCAAACCTCCATATATTTTAACTCATCAGCTAAAAATTAAGATGGGCAGTTCTTAAAATTAATCTTATTGATAAGTTCACTGTGTGATGGCCTCCAAATCTATTTTGGGAAAACTTATGTCATTTGAGATTTTTTAGAGGTGACAATTATAAACAAGCACCTTCAGCACAAAGATTAACATTGAACATACTGTAATTATAACAATAAATATGTATTAAAATTATCATTGGAATCTTTAAATAGTGTTTGACATGTTATGAAACCCTTTAGTACACACTGTATTATATAATAAAAGTCCTAGCAAATAAATGTAGCAAATTAAAGAAAAACAAAAACAGAAATAATCTAAAAACAGCAATAATCTAAAAAAATTCATAAAATGGCCATTAACTATATAAAATATGTTAAATATCAACAGCAATCAAATAAATGATGCCAAGTCTTTTTAAGAAAATAAATTGATAAAGATTAAGAAGAATGATGAAATGTAGTACTGAGGTTGATAAGAATATAAACATTTCTTATGGGGTTGATAATTCTAAACACCACTTACAGGCATTCAAATGTTGACTGCCTTTCTGGAGGAAAATTTGCCAATATGTATTCAGCAATTCAACATCTCATAATTAATCTTAAGGAATTAATGATAAAGAAATGCAAAGACATAGACACAAAGATCAGAATACTGCCAACAGTAACAAACATCTGTAAACAACTGAAGTGTCCAACAAGAAAGGATTTAGACTCTGATGTTATATTTGTAACATCAAATACCACACAGCCATTGAAAATAACGCTGTATTTTGGTGGAAGTGAGTGGGGGTATGTCACCGTCAGCTCTTATGTTTTCCTCCAGGTAATTTAATTAGTCGGCACTCCTGGCTTCTCTCCATCTTGTCACATCTCCTTATCATGGAGAAAAGACCGACTTTGATTAGTAATTTTGGAAACAGGAAAAGAGTATAAGAGCCCTGTCTTTTCCTCTTGGGTATCAGTTTTCCTACAGATAGCATTAGCTCTCTTTAACTCCTCCAATATTTGAAATTGTCCAGGCAGGACTCTTGTAGAGGAGAACTTACACCAGACCAGGACCATCTATTGCCCAGTGGGTATGCTGTTTAATTTGGGGTTCAGTATCAATAAGCCCCATCACCTGCACTGATAAGACACCTCTTCCAACCTAGTCTTTTTCAGCATTAAAAACGACATTTCAGCCTGAATCTGCCAACACTTTCATCATATATCACAACTGTTTAGAACTTGGGTAAGGAAGAAAGTCCTTTTCAGTGGCTCCCTTAACACATCAACATAATATAATAGTATTTAAAGTGACAGAAGTGCTCACAAGGTATTTGCTAATTGGAAGGAAATAGATATGAAGACCACAGAGTATAAGGCTTTATGCAAAATATTTTAACAATATTTATATCTGCTTATAGATGGATAAATGCTTCTCATTTAATTTCTTGTATTTTAGTTTGTGTGTGTTTTTAATGTTTCCTGCAATTAGATTTTGTTACTTTTCTAATAGATTTAGAATGTTACTTTGATAAATTATTTCAGAATTCTATAATCTTCTTCCTAAGAGGTTATTAATCCACAGAAGAGAAATTTGCCTGTGTGAGATGACAGCCTTGATTCTACATGAAGACAAGGTAACAAGTTAGCAGGAGTCTCAAGTCTATCCCAGAATTATGATGAGTCACCACATATTTGATGAATCGTTGGTGAAAAGGACATCATTACCATACTGTCAAATTGCTTTCTCTGAGTTTCACCATAGGAAAACTGAGTATGTATGGAAACTTAACTGCCTGAAATATTTATTATCCAACCAGAGCTGTGAGATGTTGTGGCTTCATACTCAGATTTATCCCAGGCCTCTTCTCTTTGCATATTTGGCTATTCAGAGGTTCAGATGAACACTTTAGATTTCATAAAGCCACTCTTTAGAAATACAATTTGTTCATTAGCTACTTGAAAACACTTTAAATGTTTGCAGTTTTATTTCATAAGTGTATGCATTAAATTTTGTAGTGTGTCTGTAACTCCAGACTAAAAAACTCTTAGTAGCACCCCATGAAGACCTTTCCCCGACTCAGTCCAATCTAGCCCAGCTCTGTTGGTTAATAAGCTCTCTGAAACATATATTTGTAAACGTGCACAGAACAAATTTAAATTTCAACAACTCTGGGTATGCACATGTCAAAAACAAATTATGGGAATATAAAAGCATAATTAGCAAAGTTTAAAAACAGCACATTTAAAAATCTTTAAGCTTCCATACAACTGCCATATTTTATGATATAGTCAATCCAATTTCCCAACTTAAAAAATTTTCCAGTTGCCCCTGCATGATTTCAGAAATTGCATTCATAATCCTAGTCCTGTGCTCTTCCAACATGTTTAGCTATGAAGAATAAACAGCAATTTAATTGCTTGTTTCCGTAATATTCTTGCTCATAGAAATTAGAAATTTTAAACTTTAAGAGACATAAACATATTGCATGATAACATTTACAGCTTTTTTAAAAATATGAAGGGACTCTTCTGAGGCTTCTTATTAGAATAATGGATTTGTGTATCAGTAGCCAATATCTAGTACCTTTATCTGCTCTGGAAGAAGACCTGAAGCCTTTTTTGTTTACATTATATATGAGCTTTACAATGCACAATTGCTCTAAGACAACTTTCATAAGAAATTTCAGCAAACACACTGGGTCCCTGGCCCCTTTGACAAAGTAGATTTCTGGGCTAAAACATACAGCTGTGCAGTTTGTATACAGCACAACTCCACTGGCGACACTCCTAGATGAGGAGGTGAATGGGATCCCCAGAGTTGTTGACTACAGTGCTCCAGGCAGGCCTTTGTGAAATATAAAAAGCTTGGCAACCCCTCAATAAGTGTTTCCTATCTTTCCCTGGGCCCATCCCTCAGGCTTCCTTTCAGCTCTAGGGTTCTACGACTTTTCTTTTCATGGTCATTTTCAAAGCCAGAGATGGAGAGGTACGAAAACATCAAACTACCTGTGTTCAGGTATCCAAGTCTCCTTCTAACTGCATACAAGTTTTAAAAAATATAATGTACTACTAGAAAATTTGAGGTACAGTAAGGCCAACAGATCAGGAAATAGCTGCTATTGAAAAGATAGTTTGTTACCCACAGGTCCCTGGAAGAAGGGGCACGCCACACCATAGTGGGGGGCATGTGAGAAGGTACTGGGGTCCCTCAAGAGGCAGAAGGGAGACAGGAAACTAGGCAAGAGCCTTTGTTGTGGTTTCTATGGGAAGGAAGAGGAAGGACGGTGTATGTAGGCCCCCTTTTGGTGAGTTTGCATAATTGCAGCAAGCTCTGGGACATGTGTCTCTAGTTGTCTGGTATTGCTCTGGGCAGGTGCATGGTAGCCCAGCGTGTGAGACTCCAGTAAAGAAGGTGGCTGGTGGTGTGGACTCCGATGCATTTATTTGTACTTGAAATTTGAAAGGCATGCCACCAGGAGGAGCTGTTCTTTCAAGAATGGGGAGTGATCGGGTAAGCAGGGGTTCACGGTGGGTGACTCAGGCATATTGAATTGTTGGATTGTCCAGAACAAGGACAGCATATGCATGTAGGACAAATGTTAAAGCATCAAGTTTACTGAAACCAGAAACATGGTTAATATAACATCTAGGGAAGACATTCTTGGGAACCAGAATCACTCCTATCTTTTCTATATATGTACCCAGTGCTAGACTTCCATTTGAAAGGGCGGAAAGCTTACAGAGCACAACTAGCATAGCCCAAGGCCAGAAGAGCTAACTCTGGTTGTGAGGGGAACCAGACACACCCAGAAAAGTTCTGAACAATTTAAGAGTGGCTGATATTACCCAGTTAGTAACAGCAATATCAAGCCGGATCTAAACAAGTATAAGTAGCCTTGTATAGTACTTAATAGTTCATATAGTCAGAGGAAGCAAAGGCAGGAAGAAAAATGGAAACAGGCATGAACTGAGTGTTGCTATTTATTGATTGCCGGTTTCAGGGTAGTACATATTGTTCTTACAACTTTACCACATTTTACCAAGAATTTAAATAAACCAACTTTGTGAATTAAATAATAATGGAGGCAATAAAATTTATGATAGAATAACGAAAAGAAAAAAATGTAAAGAAAAGGACGGGGCAACACGTGGGAAAAAATGTTCCCTAAGTCAACAGGCAGTTATGAAGGCTTCCTGGCATTCACCTATGTCCTGAATGGTCAAAGGAAATATGCTCCTTTATATTTTTATGTTAAATTCCAGTGACCTAAAAAAAAAAAAAACAAACCACACCTCCCTAGAATGATTGCCTTCCCACTGATGGGAGCACGTCCACTTGTTCAATTTTTCTTTGTTGAAATATTCTTAGATTTTATGTCAAAATACAAATAAAAGCAGATAGCAAGAAAAGAAACAGTAACTCTCATTTTATTTGTGGATTAGATTTCAGCGTGTGGGCTGATGTCTGAGGTGAAAAGAGTAATAAAACACAAGGACTGTCATTCATTCTTGCTGAAAACAAGGCTAATCAGGGACCAATGTCCGGAAAATGAAGAAGATTGCCTGATTAATTTACATAGTCTCAGTATGTTCTAAAGGACATTAAAATACCCAACACCTTCACAGTATCTCCCATTTTATATTGAAATCCATTTAGGTAGATTATTCTTAAGAAAATCTAGCCAAGAAACGGATGGGGCTGGTGTAGGCCCCCCCATCTGCACTCTCTCTCAGGTTGTTAATGACAAATGCATTGCAGTTATTTAGACAAACAGATTAAAGGTGTCAGTATGGTTCCATTCGTAGTGATCTCATACTTTTTAAATACGTGGGCAATTGGGCTTCCTCCCAATGCTGACAATGCACATGACTGCTTTCCAGGGAACTAGATTCCTCAGGAGGACTTTTCTTTATGTTTGTTACTTAAAATAAAGAAAGTACCATCTGCTCTTGCCTCATAGTTGTTTAAATTGTTTAGAACCTCAGGTCATAATGAGAATAATCATAGTGCACTTCCCTACAGTTAATTTCATCTGCAAATAATTAGCTCCACAGTCTTTTCTTTTAGCCCTGCAATGGGTGACAATGAACACAAAATGACCTGTGGAAGCTACTTGTTTCTCAGGACTGATGAACACGTCAGACCCCTCTTAGTGATCTGATGTTGTGCCAGAATGTGGTTATTATAATGTACCTCCATGTCATAAATATACGTATGCTACACAAAATTCTTTTTGAGTAAGTTATGCTACATTATGTTCTACTTGCATATATACATATTCTACTTAATCTTTCTTGGGAAACAGTTTAAAACAAGGGGCAGACATAAGTCATATTCATTTTGTAAGAAATAATAGTCTTTAAAATACAATTTCATAGGAGCTATATAGACTATATAACATTCTCCTAAATAGCTAAATAATGCAAATAGTCAATAACAAACATAGAAATACGTAAACTGTTATGTCAAACATTAAATGTATTGTAACTGGTTTTTAGTCTGGATTCTATAAATATCCTGAAATTACAAAAATTTGGGGTAGTTATGTGTTTGTATATTTCTCTGAGAAGACTCCATCCATAGATTTTATCAAAGTTTTTAAACTGTTATTTAATGTCAAAGAAATATAATAAATTTTAATAAAATGTTGTTATTTAATTATTCAACTATGTTAAAGTTTGTTTAAAAATAAAGCACTGTTTAAATATAGCAGGTACATGAGAATAGATTCCTAGGACATCTGTCTTTTATAAAAGAATGGTAAACTGCAGGGGAACACAGGGAATTTAATAAAGGAAGATAGTTATAAGTGTTCAAACTGTTAGAGAAATAGACTAAATGAGGCGAAAGCTAAACATTTGTTATGTGAATACTTCTCAGCAAGAAATCTGCATTGAGTTAGTAGCTACGGTGCAGTCACGTTTGATTCATATATTTAAAATAACAACAGGTTTAAATATATCATGTTGTTTTGAAGCATTTCTGCACAGATATTAGGCTGATAACTCTATCTGGCATCATTGCATATATACAAATTACTGCATACATTAAGAGACTGAACAGAAGCGGCTTATTTCCCCTTATTTAGAATATTGTGTTTCTGTGGATGTTAAGTTTACTTCGGGCCCGTAAGTTTAATGTTTATGTTGCCATATTCATATTCTTAACGTTTTCACATTTGACAGGTTCTTTATGTATTAATGAGGAGAAAATTATACTGTATCTCAGTACTCCACATGAAGATGTGTTTTACAGAATCATAAGTTTTTTTTGTTGTTTTGTTTTGTTTTTTAGAGGAACAGATTTAAGCATCTGCAAGCAATAAACTTACCTGAGGGCTTACTGGGGGACTAGGGTGAGGGGTGGAGTACTATACAGTTATCATGGCTTTCCCTTTCCTGATAACTATAAAACCAAATACCTTCCAGATAACCATATCAGATGCTTCAGGGAGAAAAACTGTAAATGAGAGAGGGCAGCTGAAGTCCCCATCTTAGTTAACCATGTTCTTGTCCAGCTCTGAGCCACATATCATTTCCTGCTGTTCACCACAAGCACAGAGAAACCTTTCTTCTTTATTAAAACAGCTTAAGCATTTTATTGTTATTAATGTTGTTATTATTTATATTTTTGTCCTCTAATATTCTCATCCAGTAAATATTATTAAGAGAAGAAATTTGAACCCTTTAACCAGCAGTGGTTAAATGCTGCAGTTTAAAGCTACCTGGTGGCATTGCACTTGGACACAATAACCTGGGTAAGACTTCCAAGAAAAAGTGTAGTTGACCCTTGAACAACACAGATTTGAACCGCGTGGATCCATTTACAGATCAATTTCCTCCCAAGTCAGCAACCCCTCAGAAAGCAAGACCAGCCCCTCCTTTTCCTCCTCCTCCTCAGCCTACTCAACGTGAAGACAAAGACAATGAAGACCTTTATGATGATCTACTTTCACTTAACAAACAGTAAACATATCTTCTCTTCTTTATCATTTTCTTGCTAACATTTTCTTTTTTCTAGCTTACTTTAAGAATGCAGCATATAATACATGTAACATACAAAATATGTGCTAATTGGCTGTTGATGTTGTAAGTCTTCTGGTCAACAGTGGGCTATTAATGGTCAAGTTTTGGAGGAGTCAACACTTATTAAGATACTTGGATTTTCAAATGTAGGGGGATTAGTCCCCCTAAACCTCCATGTTGTTCAAGGGCCAACTGTAGTTTGAACTTCACATTTGAAAGAGGGTGTTTTCAGATAGAGATTTAAATAGACACTTGAATCACAAAATATGGTTCAAAATGTTATTTCAAACTACTTATAACTTTTGACAGCCAACAATTACATTTTGTTGAATCTTAAACCTTAATGGTTCATTGATTTTTTTTTTTTAGTCCAGAGCATTTTCAAAACATGTTTCATTAAAAAAAAAAAAAAATAAATGTCCCTAGGGCAGGTAATAGGTATAGAAAAAAAAGAAGAAAGTAAGTCGCAAGCAGAAAGGATATAGTTCTGTTTTATATATCTGCATTCCATATAACCTTTCTCTTGATTAAAGGGTTTTGCAACCAACATTTTTAAGAACACTGTTTCAAATCCCACATGTGAGGCCAAAAAGGCCAAACAATATGCTCCAAGCCATGCGCCTAGGCAGTTATCTTTTTGGCCCTAAGGTGTTTTGTTTAAATTAAAAATTTTTAGTTATTTAACTAAAAAATATTACATAAGCAGTTAATAATTTATAATTCTAGTAATTTGGGCTGGACACAGTGGCTCATACCTGTAAAGCCTAACTGCTGGGGAGGCTGAGGCAGGAGGATCACTTGAGGCTAGGAATTTTAGACCAGCCTAGTCAACACAGTGAGACTCTGTCTTTACAAATAGAAAAATAAAAGAAAATTAGCTGGGCATTGTGTTGCAGGCTGAAGTGGGAAGACTGCTTGAGCCCGGGAGGTCAAGGCTGCAGTGAGCCATGATAGCACCACTGTTCTCCAGCCTGATGACAGAGTGACGCCTTGTCTCTAAAACAACAACAACAACAAAAGATTCTAATAACTTGTACCTATTACCTTACTCAATTGCAAACTATTACATGCACAGAATCCAACAGGAAAAGTATGAAGAGAAAATGGACTTCTTTCAAACTCAGTGAATTTCACTCAACACTGGCTAGAGGAGCCTCCTTGTAGGCAGCTCTGGGTTTAGACTCTCCAGCTTTTTGCTATTTCCCAGAACTAGCCAGAAGGTCATTTATATAAGCTAGTCAAATATTTGGTAAGTTCTCACTGAGTTTACAGAGCTTGATACTATTGAAATGGAAGTAGCAGTGTGTTATCTCTTAAGGAGAAGGAGGATGTTTAGAAAAAAGAATTTAAAACAATACAGTTTATTGCCTGCTTTTAAATAATTTTATTGTTGTTCAACTCATATTCCTTTTAAGGTCCTTCACTACTTCAAGGATCTCCTGAATACTCAAGAACCTGGAGAACATAATGTTAAGTAAAATAAGTCAGTCACAAAAAGACAAATATCATGTGATCTCACGCATGAAATCTGACAGTCTAATTCATAGAAGGAGAAACCAAAATGGTGATTATCAGGGGAGTGGTTGGGGAGATGTTGGTGAAAGAATACAGAATTTCAATTAGAAAGGAGGAATAAGTTAAGCGATCTGTTGCACAACATGTATTCTTTAAAATTACTGAGAGTAAATTTTAAGTGTACTCAGCACAAAAAGTTGATAAATATGTGAGGTAATGCATGTTAATTTGCTTGATTTAGACTTTCCACAATGGATGCATATTTCAAAACAGCATGTTGTATATGATAAATATATAACATTTTAATTTGTCAATTTAAAAAATAAGGAATCAACTATTTATGAAAATGTACTCTGCTTCCTGGTTGAGTTCTATGCCTTGCCCTCACCACCGCACCACTGTAATACAAAATAAATGAAAATAAAAATTTAAAAAGGAACCTCATAAATTCTGGACCTTCTTTCCAGAAAAATGCCTGACTGCACAGGTGCACAAGTTATTTACCTTAGTTGCTGTGGAAGTTCTCAGGTTAAGAACCACCACTGTGTGTTTTTTTTTTTTTTTTTTTT